>NW_007727612.1:268303-292366 GCF_000696425.1 Galeopterus variegatus | reverse complement strand
GGGGGGGGGGGGGGGGGAGCCGGAGCCGGGGGGAAGGGGAGGGGGGGGGGGGGGGGGAAAAGGGAGGGGGGGGGGGGGGGGGTCAGTGTAGGAGGTTTATAAACGTGCTGCTGGGAAGACGCGCTCCCGGCCGACGGCTGCTCACTTACTGGTGAGCTGTGAGATTGTCACCTGCCCACGCAGGAGACAGAGAAGAGGGTGTTGGAGATTTGAAAAAGAGAAGAGGACACCAAAGAGTCATCAGGAAACATGGGGAAAATATTTTTCAATACAGCAGGTCAGTGTTGCCTGACCCTTTGGAAGTTTGTGGTTGTGAATTTAGAGGAAATCAGGTGGCCTGGTTGTGCCGTTTTCTCCAACCATGGTGACCCCTTGAGCATAAGTTGACCATGGCGGGAGTCACCCAGGGGTGGGGTTTGCTGGGTAAGTGAGACTGAGGAAGAGAAGCAGGATAGTCAAGGGAGTCGGCAGCATCAGCAAGTTACAAGCGTGGACCATGCAGGGAAAGCCAGGGCAGGAGCCGGGACCCACAGGACCTTCCTCAGATTCTAAAGACAGATGGACTGCAGGTCCCTGGAAGCTGAGCAGGTGTGAGGCATGTGAACCCCGTACCCATCGGGGTCCCCAAGCAAGGATGACCCCACCTGCTTGTTTCTGCCTGACGTCCCTTCTCATTTTCAGCTGTCCTGGCATCACCCCACCTGAGGTGGAAACAGGGCTGACGTCTTCCCCTTAGGCACAGCTGGGGACACCTGCCTCAGAGCAAACCACGGACCTGCGTGCTGCCTAATCACTAGATTAGCATGTGCAGTTCATCGTCTAAGGGAATGAAACACTGAACTGAGATAAGACACCTGTCCCCCTGAAGAACATACACATTGGGACACCTAAAAGATGGTGTATGATTGAGAAATAAGGAGCTTGTCAGAGCACTGACAAAAAGGATTCGGTTCAATTTGTTTTGGGACATGAGGCCACGACCTGGTGCGCAGCTCTGGAAATAACACAGGCAGCTGAAGGGCACGGGAGAAAGGACACCTCAAACGACTTCTTTCTCCTGCCATTCCGATGGGCTCTCCCTAACAAAAGCGCCATTTCCCAAACTTACTTCAAAAATGCCACCTGAATGGAAAACTTCCTACTGTCTTTCAACACGGTGGGAACTAAGGTCTAAGAGCGACACTGTTTCTGGAGAGTCACCACGGCTCTTCCAAATGATGGCTTTTATCTTCCTCATGTGCATGTGCAAGTAATTCAACACACACACACACACACACACACACACACACACACACACACGATAGTGACTCGAGGAAGAGTAATGTCAAGGAAAATAATAAACGGGAGGAAACTAAAAGAACACAATAAGACCCAGGAAAAGGGGAACAGATTTCACCAGAAGAAATAGAACATTCTTGGTTCCTGTTATGAAGACCCCCTGCGGCCACAAAATGTGACGGTTGAATGGATGTGGAAGGGGTGACATGAAACAGGGATGTGTCTGTGCAGAGCAAGCCACCCAGAGGAATTCAAATGAGGGATTCAAACCCGCAACGAGAGACATGATGAACCAGACAAGGGGCCGCAGAAGAGGGAGCGACTGAACCACTGCAGCAATGCCCGGAAGCCCACAGGTGTCCCAGGCACGTCCGGGAGATCTGAGCATCCTGTGTTGGCTGAACGCGTGTTACTCTCACCTGCAGCCCTGTGGATGTGCTGGAGTCAGGATTCTGAAGACGTTGTCAGACGCCACTGATGATTACACATCCCATGGACACCCCTCCAACCCCGGCCGTGCTGAGCAGGCAGGGCGAGTGATCCACGTGCTGCAGAGAAGGGATATGACCACTTGACTCGCTGTGTTACAACCCTATCATGCTCGGCAACGGCTGGGTTCTTGACAAACTGCTCATGGCAGCAAGCATTTAGCAATACCACGAACGTCTGAGCCTAGTCAGTCACCCCACCCTTGAGACATTTATTAGTGCCTGCTATAGACGGCTTCATAATCCATTAACTAATCCACATTGGGAGCCGGAGGCCTCTGGGGGCTCCCTTCTGCAAATACACCCACCCGTAATTGAGTCCCTCCGGTGTGCCAGATTCTTACATACATTTTTCATTAATTTATAAACAAATATTGACACAGTGTCCACTCTATGCTGAGCTCTAGGGTGAGTTACGAACGAGATGGGCAGGACCCCTGTCCTCAATGAGCTGAAGGGCTGGCCCACCAGGGATCGGCAGGTCCAGGTCTCTCTCGAAGCTATGTCAGTCTGTCCTTCCAGCAGGCAGGCCTCCTCTCATGTCCACACAAGGCAGTGTTGTCCAGCAGACCTTTCCTCCATGACGAAATGTTCGATAATTATGCACTGTCCAGTTAGGCAGCAACTAGCCACATGTGGTCCCTACAGCTAGGAAGCTAAATTTTTTGTCTTATTTCATTTTAAATCTAATTTAAATAGCCACACGTGGCTAGTGGCCACTCTATTGGACAGTGCAGAAGGGAGACAACTGATGCAAGATATTCTAACCTGAGGTCATCGTTTTAAAGGCGAGGGCATTCTGAAGATGTGCTGCTGCGGCCACAGTTGCCAGTGGAACACAGGCGCTGTTTGGCGGGCATGTCTCTGCCTCAACCACGGGTGCTGCAGCTTCTGTGACATCCCTGTCCCTAGTCCCCCCAGGGTTTCTTAGGGACTGGAGTGATGGTGTGTCCTGGGCTGGGGCAAAATGGCTTGGGAATTTTGAGTCTGCCAAGGCTGTGCTTATTGTTTTATTTTTAAAATGTCTCAAGTCTTTGTATCGTCAACCACCCATCTTCATTTTATTTAACCATCTGTAAAGATTCACTTTTACAGAATAGTCCATGTTCATTATAGAAAAGTCAGAATGTACAGAAAAGAAAAAGGAAAAGCCCACCCTTGTGGCTGAACCTCTCCTGGACGTCTCCTGCGGTACGTGTGCCACTTCTCTACCACGCTGCCAGCTCCTGTTCTTTTTTTTTTTTTTTTTTTTTTTTTTTTTTTAAATAAAAATTGGAATACTCTCAACATACTCTTCTGGGTCCTGATTTTCTCACTTATCAACACATCATGAATACCTCCAGAAACATATAATTATTTTCAATGCTTTTCTACTTTTCAAAATTCTGGGAACACACAATTATTTCAAATCCCTGCATAACTTTCTCTTTTCTGGATGTACCCCAATTTATTTACTCAATCCCTTATTTAGGGGTCTTTGGGTTGTTTCTAATATTTGGCTCTCACAGAGAATGTGGAATTGCTTCTGTGTACATAGGCACTGACTGTTTCCTTTCGAAAATATTCTCCAAATAAAATTGCTGGGTTAAAGGCATACACGTTTGAAGGTGGTCGGTCCATATCGCTGGATTTCCTCGCGAGTCGTGACTCAGTTTGCATGGCCTGCAGGCAGCTAGTCCTTGGGCTGCTCTTGCACCACACCTGCTTGTCTTTCCATGGTCCCTGCTGGTGTTCCCAGCTCTTGGGCCCGCAGCAACCAGAGCAAAGCTCAAAGCTCTTCGCCTGACAGTCTGCAGACATCTGAGGTCAGCCAGCACGTCTCCCCAACATTTCATCGTGTTAGTCTAAATATTTCATATCTTTTAAACATTCTTCATGTGAAAGGATTTCTAATCCAGTTTGTTTATGCCATTAAAGTAGTGCCCAGATTCACATAGAAGAATCCAGATAGTAACTATCACTTAATGAGGAGTATGTGTGGGATTCTATTCTGCGTGCTTTTAATTGGCTTTGAATCTATGATCACTTCTGTGGACTGAAATGTGTCCCCCCAAATTTCTTATATTAAAGCCCTAACCCTCAATGTCACTGTTTTTGGAGATGGTACCTTTAAGAGGTAATTAAGGTTAAATGAGGTGATAAGGTGAGGCGCTGATCCCACAGGATTAGTGACCTTAGTTAGAAGAAGACTCTCTCTCTCTCTCTCTCTCTCTCTCTCTCTCTCTCTCTCTCTCTCTCTCTGTCTCTCCAAGCACAGTGCAGAGAGGAGGCCAAGAGAGGATGCAGCAAGAAGGCAGCTGTTTACAAGCCAGGAAAAGAGCCCTCACTGGGACCCAAACAGACCGGCACCTTGATCTTGAACTTCCAGCCTCCAGGACTGTGAGAAAATTAATTTCTGTTGTTTAAGCCACCCAGTCTGTGGTATTTTGTTATCGTGGTCCAATCTGACTAAGACAGTCCCCTTTAATCCTCAAAGTAATCCCACAAGGTAGTTATTGCTATAACCCCAGATGGGGAAACTGAAACAGAGAAGTAGAATAATTTATGCAAGATCCTCACACAGCCAGGAGGGATCAGAGGTGAGATTTGAACCCATGTCAGTCAGCTCCAGAATCCATGCTCTTAAATTCCATGTTTCATGTACTGCCTCTTATCTCTAAACAAAATCTGTCAGTCTAGATTAATGATGAGCACCTCCCTTGGTCTAGAGTTGATGCCTCTGTTAATACAGCTCAAGCTCTTTCAGCAACCACATTATATAATTAGCACACATGCTGTTTAGTCTGCTAAAATCTCTGAGTTTTGTTTTACATAAGCTTTATTTAAGCCATGATTTTCCCATACCTAGAGTGTAGTTGGGAATTTTGTTAGCAAATGTACTTATGATGATTGAATTATATCCAATTACAGAATTGCCCCACATTTCAACACATTAAGATCTGTTGGGATCTAGATGCAAATCCACCCCCCAGCTCCCACAATTTATGCTTCTACAGATTAAATAATCCTGCTTTATGTAAAGGAAGTGTGCCTTATAGTTCATGAAATGCTGTGCGTATTTGTCATTGTTATTAAATGTTTCCAAGTCATCAATTAATGCTGCCATCTCAGGGCCAACAAGGGACTCCTGGAATATAAAACTAAGAGCCTCCTTCCCCAGAAGTATTTTGCAACTTTTTAAACCTATGCTCCTCTTTGTTAAATATCACAGTTTGTGGCCCACCTTCTTTCCCCCCTTCATTGAAGTAAAAGAAAATGAAGCTTTATTTTTGAATAGAATACTCTTCTTTAAACGATGCAACTCCTGGTACGTATGCAATGTGTGACAAATTACGCCGCACTTGCACAATGTGCACTGCGTACGACAGAGATTCCATCACACTTTGCCTTCTGTGTTTGCATTATGAACACAGTATGTACATGTTTTGGTTTCCAAAAGTAAATGCTGTGTAGAGGCCTCCTCCCTGAGACGTCAATGTCTCCACTTAAATGGGGAGTTCCACCCTTCCCACCTGTATGTCTCCTTCATCACTCACAGTGGGTCACATCCAGGGCCTTGTGTCAGAAAAGCTCTCTGCGTATGTACTGAGACTGAATGTCTCCAGCACCCTCTGCCTGCCCCTGGACATTCTTCCAGCACCTGCACCCTCTGTATGACACTGAGTGTTGTCAACTTCCCTTCTAGGATGCCCAGAACAGGATACCACTTACACGGTCCTGAGTAAGCAGAAGGACGTGAGACAATCATACGCTGGGCAGGACACTCCCCAGGGCAGGTCTGGATATTGTCCTGCTGCTTGCTACCTTCCCCCTTTCTTTCTCTTCCAGAACCCTCTCATACAATGGCTACCCCAATAGAAGACATGGAGGCAGCCACACTGGAGCACGTATCCGGAGAGGGTAAACCACAGGCAAGCCTCTGCAATTGGGTTGGCACCGTGTGAAGTGCACATCCAGGCAGCTGGGTCCTCCTGCTGTCTCAGCCCTCAGGGCCCTGTCCTTCATGCTGTTCCAGCAGTTGCATGACCAACCTTTCTCCTCTGGCATTAGAACCTGATTCAGATCCTGTGTTGAGTCTCCAAATGATGTCTTCTCTTCAACTCAACACCTCCTTTTCTCTTCCAGTAAATCCTTGAGCCAACTGAGGTTCACAACAGTCCAGTCTCCATCCCAGCCCCCAGAACAAAGCTCACATCCACCCAGCGTGGACTGAGTTGCCAGTATTTACCCCGCACCAGCATTCTGTGCAGAAGCATCCCCACAGCATGAGGGGACGTGCCCAATCACCCGCATTGCTTCTGGGCTCCAAGTTGGTCTCTAAGTACAAATGCACATGTCACATCTGTGAATCCTAACAGGCTGGGGGCTTTTTCTGAGTTTCAGAAACTTAAAGGTGGCAGTGTAGCCTCCACCCTTCCTGGCGGAACCCTTGGCTTCCGAAGTGGCCTCGGAGCCCCCTTGACAGGCATCCCAGCACCCGGGACAGCACTGGGCTTCTCCCTGACATCTTTCACTCTCTATCTTGGTGATTGTCATGGGCTAAATTGTGCCCCCCCCCCAAACTCATGTGTTCAAATCCAACCCCAGTACCTCAGAATGTGACCATGCTTGGAGACAGAATCTTTACAGAAAGGATCGAGTTAAACTGAGGTCATGAAGGTGGGCCCCAATCAAATATGACTGTTGCCCTTAGAATAAAAGGAAATTTGGACACATCCATCGACAAAAGGAAGACTATACTGAGAAACAAATCAGAGGGGCCTTTCCCTCTGCCTCAGAAGGAACCAGCCCCGCTGAGACCTGGACATTCTTGGACTTGCAGCCTCCAGACCACGAGAAAATAAATGTCTTTTGTGTGAGCAGCCCGGTCTGCAGTGCTTTGTTATGGCAGCCCAAGCACACAGGTATTTTCATAATACAGGCCATATTTTTACCTGCTTGCTATAATCTAATAACCAGTACTTTTATGCTGCATTTTACGCCCCAGGCTCATGGTACCAGTAGTATCAGAAGGACACACGCCTTTTCATCATGCTGGGATCTGGTGAGAAGGCCGGAGCAGGCGCCTCTCCTTTACATTCTGACGCCTGGAGCATAACCCCACCCACCCCACTGCAGCGGCCTCTCCGGGAGGGGGCTTCTTAACACTCTGTGTGAGCCTCTCCTATTAATGTCAATGCAAATCCATTCATAACAGAAGCAGAAGCGAGCTCGGTGGCTCTTCAACAGCTCCAGATGAAGAGGAATCGACCTGCCATACTTGCTGGAAATCTTTAGTCGCCTGCTTCCGGATGCCTTGCCTTTGAGGAAAACATTGTGACACACATCAGGCTCAGAAGTAATGCATTTTGAAGCAATTGAGGCTCCTGCTGAGTAGAGAAGCACCTGACTTCACAGTATCAGCATCCTGCAGCAGTTTTGTCCTGTGCCAGGAACACCCAGAACGACCCAGCTCCACGCACCACGCAGCCTTGTTGCTGACGCTGGGAACGTGCAACAGACCTCTCAGGCTCCCAGACAGGGTCTCCTTATTTGTTTATGGAAACACTTTATTATTATTTTCAAAAATGGTGACTGTAAAAATTCAAACATTTCTTTTCTTACAAAAAGCCAGTGTCCGTGGTGGGGAGGGAATCAGAATTAGTAGACACTGAGAAAGGTCTGGACAACAATGTTCACAGGAGAAACTGGAAGCTGATCATGCACAGTCAAAATGTGTTTCCAGCAGGGTTCTTTCAAGTGCAGAGTCCCACAGAGCTGCACTTTCCCCTAACGGCCCTCCTGTGCTGGGAGGTGCTGCCTGGGCCTGGGGGGCTGCTGGGGACTGGGGTAGGTGGGCAGGGGCAGGGGCGATGCAAGGGGAGGCCCCCAGCAGAGGGGAGAAATCTCTTTTTTTCTGCTCATAGTTTAGATTGTTACATAAAATTTTATTTGAAAAACAGATTCCATGATTTTTAAAAACAATGCTAAAAACCCACAAAGATTCTAGATAAGTCTGTTTGTTTAATAAATGAGGAAACCAAAGCCCCAAGAGGTGAGAAGTGACTTATCCAGCATCAATTGGGTAAGCTAGATTTGAACTCGGGGCTTCTTCATTCTAGCACCAACCCAGGGTCCGTTCCCAGGCTGTGGCAGGGGAGGTCACAGCAGGGAGCAAGGTACCTCAGCAGCCTCCACCTGGCTCCAAGGTCCCCTATGTTCTCATGGTCCTGGAGAGGATTCAGTTCTGGACGGCAGGGGCCACAGGCAGCAATAACAAAAGTGAGACACGATGTTTTCTAGACACAGACTGGGCCAGCCGTGGCCTGAAAGTGTGTCTCTGGCCTCGCTCTGTCCACTTTCCTCTGCGCCCTTCCCGCACTCACACATCCCAAGCCCAGGGCCCCAGTGTCTCCCGAGGGGCCAGTGTCCCAGCTCCGGTGCCCCATCCCAGCCTCTCACCTCTCAGGCAGGACCCCTGTCTGTGATCATCTCTCTGTCTCAAACTTTGCTCCTCTTTAAAATTTCTCTGTCTTTACCCCTTTCTTTTCATCAGCAGAGTGTGGGGAAGGCCTCTGGTAACTACTTTCAGCTGGAGCGATAAGAACAGTGCAGACGTCTGCAAAGACACAGGCTGGAAGTCGACAACACTGGTATTCCTGGACAGGCGGCCCTTCTGAGGGCCCGTCTCAGGCAAGGAAGTGACATCCCAGCAGGTGAGAGGGACGAATCAGTCAAGGTGCTTGGTCCTTGGACATCCCCAGAAGCACGGAGGTTACAAAACCAAGCCAGGAACAAACAAACCAAATCCTCGCAGTGATGTCAGAGTGCGGGCAGGGCGGGAGCACGGTACAGATCGCAAAGGAAGCCTTCCTTGATTTGCGCGTGTTTTCACAGCGTCTCCTTCCAGATAATAGCTTTAGTAGAAGTGAAGTGTGCTTGTTTCTCTTTCCCAAGGACTTAGAGAGATGGCAGGAGGGCTGAGTTCTGAGTTTCATCTAATCAAACTATTCTAAGGATGTAAATGTTGAGAAATGAATTAAGACAATAATTTCAGGACTATGACTAAAATGCCCCTGCCTCCAGAAACTTGCACGGCGCGAAGGGCACAGAATAGGTTAATTCTAATAGATATTCTAAAGGTGGCAAAATTGGGAAATTAACTAAGATGATCGTTTTAATATAGGAACTAAGACTTCCCGTAAAACAAAGACTTTCTAAATAAAAAACATTTTGTGCAAATCTGAGTACTTAAGGTGTTCACTACCCAACAGTCAGCTTTGTGCCTCTGACTGGGGAGATGTGCTGTCATGGGTTTGTGTCTGCCTTCTGGGATATAGATGCAGGTGACACTCCAGTGTAAACTCAGTCCAGCCTTGGGAATTAGCATGTGTCCATTGGTTTTGGCCAAGCAGAAAGGAGGCCAAAGCTGTAAAAAGCATGGCAGAGTGAAGCGCAGCCATCAGTAGGGCCAAGTGTCACAGAGTCTTAAACATTTCTAACCAAGAAGACACTTGATTTCTCTAGTCCTTTAAGATGGTGACTTACAGAAATGGTAAATTCAACCCCGAGAGGGTAGGCAAGCAGGGACGCTTAAACAACAGGAATCGGGTGTCTCCCCTCTGGAGGCTGGAAAGCCTGGTCACAGGTGTCGGCAAGGCCGGTTCCTCCTGAGGCTATGGGGGGCTTCCTGTCAGGGCCTCTCTCCTGGCTGCCGGAGGTTTTCTGGTGATCTCAGGTGTCCTCGGCTTGCAGACAAATTGCCCTGTTCTCCGCCTCCATCTTCACATGGTGGTGTCCTGCGTGCATGCCTGTGTACATATTTCCCCCTTTTATGAGGACACTGGTCTTATTAGATTAGAGCCCACCCTAGTGACCTCACTTTAACTTGGATACCTCTGTAAAGACCCTATTTCCAAATAACGGCACATTTGAGATGCTGGGGGTTAGGACTTCAACATACGAATTTTGGGAGGGGGGGATATAATTCAACCCATAACAGTAAGTAACTCTGTAAAATAAATTACCTGTATTCTCTCCTTCACTGGCGTAAACATCTTTTCTCTAAGAAGGTGACTATTTACGGCCTAGAATCTATATCTTCTGGTCCCATTGTCATTAAAACAGGAAGTGGGATCTCATTTCTTCTGAGACTGTAACAAATTCTTTGAGGCCTTGGGAGCAGTCTTCTAGGAACACTTCTTCTGGGCATGATGTGTGGAGGATCATAAGCAGAAAATACTGCTTTTGAAAAGGAGCAGGTATCAGAAAACCACCTTCCTAGCAGCATCCAAGAGCTTACTATCAAGTGCCCAAGGTGATCACTCACCACCCAGAGCCCCGGAGTTCTGATGGGAAGCTGTGGACAGCACAGCACCAGTGCCAAACTGGACACTCACGTGGGAGCCAGTGAGCAGTAAGAACTGAGTGTCTGTGAGTCCATCCTGGTGGAAATGAAAGAATAAATGCACCGATATGTAGGGGGAAGGAATGCCTCTTCCTGACAAGCATGGGAGGAATAAGGGATAGAAACTCACCATTGGAACACAGCACTGGTGGATGCTAAAATTGGTGGACAAGACTTTGGTGTATTTTGTACAGCCTCAAAGTGTCTCCCCCAACATTAATGACTACGATGGTTGGATTAGTCCATTTCCATTGCTTACCAGGAATGGGGTGATTTATAAAGAAAATGAAATTTATTGCTTATGGTTCAGAGGCTGGGAAGTCCGAAGTCCAGGGAATACATCCAGTGAGGGTCTTGGTGGTGGTGACAGTGACCTAGGGCTCTCACATGGCAGAAAAATGTTGGAGCACAGAGAGACTAACCTCTCCTCTCTCTTTTTTTAAGGCCCTCAGAGCCATGCCATGACCACGATTTTTAATCCACTCATTACGCATGGTCCTACAATCCAATCACCTCTTCAAGGCCCCACCTTTCAATTACCATGGTAGGATTTCCCAACCTCAACAGTTACAGTGGGAAGTAAGTTCTGGGGGAGACATTCAACCCCAGGCAGTGTTCTAGTATATTTTCATATATTCTTTAAATATTCTTCCTGCCAGAAGGTGGAGTTCAGTTCTCCTCTCCTACAGTGTGAGCTGAACTTAGAGACTCATTTCTAATGAACGGATTGGAAAATGGGGAAAACAGAACGTTCACTGTGAAGAAACCTGCAGACACCACCATGTGATCACCAGGCACACAAGAAATCTGTCACACTGATTCCATGTCGCCCACATGTATGCAGCACCTTTGTGCTTTCTTATCCACACTGCACAAAATCAGTCTTGTAAAAAGCACCAGACAAACCCAAAGTGAGGGACATTCCACACAATACCTGCCCAATGCTCTTCAAAAGTGTCTTGGTCATGAAAGCCAAGGAAAGACCAGAACACTGTGAAAGATTGGAGGAGACTGCGGAGACATGACAGAAGCCATGTGAGTCCTGATGCTATTCTGGACATTTGCAGAAATGGGGAAATCAGTAAATTCTATAGCTGAGTTAGCAGTATTGTACTCATGAAAATTTTTTGGTTTTGATAATGTCTTGTGGTTATGTAAGGTACTAACCTTGGAGGTGAAGAGTATATGCATAATCTTTGCAGCTCTTCTTTGTAAATCTAAAGTTATTTAAAAATAAAATGGTTATTTTAAAAAAGAAATATGCTTTCATATGAAAGTAAGTCAGTTAAACATTACATGTAAATTATCCACTCATACTTACGTGCCTCCTGTGTGTGACACTCTCTTATTTTAATTATAAATGTCACCCATCGTTGCAGTGTGGAAGTCTGCCTGTTGATCATTTTTTCAGGAGAATGGCTCATGAGATGATGAAGTTGGCTGGCTTTGCTGTACCCATTACACACAGGAGCATAGCAGGCCCATGGTCTTTTTAAAAATTAATGTTTAAAATTATTTTAAAATCAGAATAAATAATGAATTTTTAGATTGAAGAAAATATTTTAATATGCAGTACTAACGTATTTATATTAATAGCTATTCAGTCATAATACATAATTTTTAATTTTTTATGGAAGAAGGGGCCCACAGAAGTCTGAACACAGCCCCAGGGGTTAGTGTTCATGTACCTTAAAATGAAAATTGAGACACAATTGTCCTGGTGTTGCAAAGGGACACAGGAGGGACCTATGCAGAAGCACACAGCTCTCAAATAGGATACTGTTCCAAAGCTGCTTTCCTTGATGGGCCAAGGTTACACGTGGGGGTCTCAGGGGCTACATTGGGAGAAGTTCCAGAAGCTAAGCCAGGAGCCTACTGGGCCTGGGCCCCGTAGCCCCATTCAAACAGAGCAGCACCACTTAACTTCCTATATGCTGGAGTTATAACGAATCTTTGAAACAAAGGATTCCGTGGCTAAAAGTTTTTTGGAAAAAAACCCTGAAATAAGAACTAAGGAAGTGCCTCAAAATTTAAAAAAAAAAAAGTCGGTGTTGGGATTCAATGCTAAGAATTCTAAATATAAGAGAAAATCAGACGGTTTTACGAAAAATTCAAAAATGTGTTTGGCCTAACAATTCAATGTAAAAGTGACTTGATTTGTAGAATAACTTGAAAATTGTGAGAGTTAATGGCAAGAGTTCAAACCAAGCTTGTAAGCACGGATCTTGTAAGAATAGATACAGACAAAAAATAGAAGCCACAGAGACACATGATTTAAAAATTAAATATTTCAGGCCATTGACCCGAGCACTGAGAGCTGTTGAGGGCATCTTGTTGCTCTTCATTTTTTGTGTTTATTTTGGTTTTCAGCATGTGAAAAAGTAAGGTCCATCATATGTGAATGTGAAGTTAAAAGATCATGAGGAAATTACAGCCAATGTCGATCCCAAATGATGGTGTTCACTGGATGTTTTTATGAACGAGCTGGCTCACAGAGGTGCTGCATTTTCCAGTGGAGTCAAGGAAAGTTACCCGAGCATCACCCAGAACCCAATTTGGGGTCCTGTAATAGGGATGGAGGCAGATTTCTAGGCCTAGGTAACTGAGATCTGCCTATTCATCCCATATAGGTTGCATTCCAGCTGCAGACCTGCCTACGTTATCCCAGGATTTGTTGTCTTACAGTGAGGTAACACCATGGGGTCTCAAGATGTGGGGGACACTGGAGAAGCCCCCCTGTGGTAGCCCATGAGGAACACAGAATCGTCATGAGGAGCTTTTCCCAATTTGTGTCCAAGTTCCCCAACTAGTAGAATACTCAGCATTAACTCCCTGCCCACCATTTACCTGTGGGTCAGAAGCACTGCGAACACAGAATCGTCATGAGGAGCTTTTCCCAATTTGTGTCCAAGTTCCCCAACTAGTAGAACACTCAGCATTAACTCCCTCCCCACCATTTACCTGTGGGTCAGAAGCATTGTAGGGCTAGTTATCGTTTCGGATGTCCTGACGGATGCTATGTTCCTGTTCAGCAGTCGTAGACTGTGTCATTCTGGCCCACCTCGCCGTGTTCCAGATTCACAGTCCTCGGCATGCATCTGAGGCGAGGAAACTTAGCCGAGCTCTGGCAAGACGTTCGGGATATGTTACTATTTCTCTCTTCTAGCACAGTCTACAGAACTGCAGAGCTTAAACATTAACATTGTGAAAGCACTTCATGCCTTGTTAAAAGGTAGTGAAAATTCTCAGTGAATCTAAACCCCCACTTAGCACTTACGTACCAGTGTGAATAAAAGTGCTTGTCAAACGGCTGATTTCTGACAGTGTGACTCAAGAGGAGGACAATACACAGGAGGGAAGAGAGAACACATGCTCTCTCCAGGAGAAAGAGATCACAGGAGTCTACGTGTAAATCCGGAATGTTCTTATATGCGAAATTGTCATCAATCAAAAGACGGTCATATTGCCGGAGTCAGATGTCAAGTTTATACCTGAGATTCATTTGATTCTATTCTGCCTTCCCGTAAAATCACCCTGAACAATTCCCCCTGGATGAGATATGATTAAGCTTTACCACATTTCCAGGACTGGTGGCACCGCCGCTTCCTCTGCGGGGATTACACGCTCCCTGATGAAGAGTCTGAGACCCCCGCACCTCAAGCACGTGGTCACTGGTTCTCCTGAGCTGTCCATGAGCGGGGAACAAGGTGTAGATGATCCTCTCCCAGTTACTCTCCAGTAGGTTACGTGTGTTCAGCAGAATCTGAGGTGTACACATATTATTGTCTGAAAAACATCAGGAATTACTGTATTACAAGCAACCACTTAAGGGGTACCTAGCACTCAGCATCTGCCAGCCATTGTGCTAAATGCACACATATTATTTCACTTGAACATCACACCAGCTTTCCCAGGAGATGTTATCATTACTGTAGTTTATACATCAGAAATGAAGACTTAGAAATTTTATGTACATTACCCAAAATCACAGCTATTTATTTAACTTTTTCTGAGCCTCAGTTTCCCCTCCTAGTAAAAATTCTTATAACACTAACTATGTCAGATGCTTGTTACAAAGATTAAATAAAACGTTGTATTATAGCCCTTTGCTATACAGTAATTGACATAAACTAAGCATTTAATAAAAGGTGTTCAATAAACCAGAATGTTTTATTAACTAGAACACACCATGATCCCATATAAACCACAAAAAGAACTCAAAATAAATACATGTAAGAAACGTACAGAAATGTATTTTAAGGTTACTGAAGTCTTTCATTACACTCATAAGGAGATCAAAAACTTGCTTTCACGATGCTTTTGACAGCACAGAACAAAGTGCTTTTCTATTCCTCTCAACCCACAGTGCTCTGTGTAGGGGAAAGAAGTCTGAGAGCAAATAAATGCTACATGAAGTAAGAAATCATTACGAGGACCCAGATGGAGAATTGTGGGAATAGGCCAAAAGCTTGTCAAAACTTCAACATGGTTTTTAAAAATCACAAAAAATCATTTAACCACACGATTTTTAAAATAAATTCTGACAATTTCCTTAAATAAGGGCTGCGTCTACAACAGACCTGATTTAAAATATATATTATGCATTCAGTTGTCTAAAATCAACTTCACTCTGTGCAGACTGTCATTTTTTATAATAAATTATCATAGATAGCATTCTTAAAAGAGACCACCCATAATATGTTATTTAAGAAATATTGATATTTTCCCAGAGTTTTTTTGTTTGTGTCTCTCTGTTAGTAGAGACAAACATTCTAATTTAGCTGGAAGCAAGCAAGAGTCTGGACTTTATTTATTCTTTCCTTGTAATTTTTTCTCAAGTATTTATAACCATTAGAAAGAAACAAACTTTATATTTGCACGTTGACAACCAAGCAGGATAAATAAGAAATATTTGTCACAAATCTCCAAATATCCTAAATAGGCTCCAAAAAGGAGGGGAAAGGCATGAAAGGAACCTCTCTCAGTCCAATCAAATGACACATTAGCCTAAATCTCAGCTAAGGAAAGAATAAACTGTTCTCTGTCCCTCAGCACCTGAGTTGAACTGAGGCCAGTTGAGCCTCGGTATTAAAAGGCTTGGGGTTTCCTTTGGGGATATAACATACATATGTCCTTTGCCAGAAATGGTTTCATGCAAATAGTTTGTATTGCCTACCTGCAAGTGCTTGTGTCTGCTCCAGGAATGTGCAAAGATAAGGACATCTACACACCTGTCTTCAGCAGACACCGAAATTAACATATGAAGGAATAGTCTGAACCAAACTACCGAAGCACTTACCACTCAGCAGATATTTCAGTGCCTCAATGTGCAAGCATTCTGCTAAGTATTTAGATGAAATAAAGGTGAGAAAGGCAGTGACATGTCATCTAGGAACTTGTGATCAGTTATGAAGAGGATACAACTAACTTAAAACTACACCCCTCAAAATAGAATAAAGGCTGTCATGAAGGTCTAAGAGTGATGAGGTTTCAAGACGAGACAAAGACGTGTTTCAGCAAGTGAGGATCTTTATACCATGGTGGGTTGTTAGATCCCCTGGCCTATAAACTTTACCTTTATAAATCAGGATTTGGTATTTTCATCAAGACGAGACAAAGACGTGTTTCAGCAAGTGAGGATCTTTATACCATGGTGGGTTGTTAGATTCCCTGGCCTATAAACTTTACCTTTATAAATCAGGATTTGGTATTTTCATCTTTTTTTTTCCTTTTCTTCATTTATTTTTCCTACCTTATATTCGCTGTTGCTCCTGCCATTTCTGTGAAGTGAGGATATGTGGATGATCTTATTTCATAGACATTGAAGTTATGAAAGCAATTTTGTGATTGAAAATCAACCAAAAATTTTTATTCAGAAGGAAAATGTTATTTAAAAAAGAATTTAATACTGATGTCCTAACATTTAGGGGAGTGATTTGGTAACACATACTAAAACATTAAAAATAGGTATACTAAAAACTCAGCAATTCCAGAATTTGACTGAAATATGTAAACAGAGACTAATAATCACAGAATTTTAAATGTGTCTACTCAAGTAGTGTTTATAAGAGAGAAAAACTGGAGTAAGCCTGAATGCCCAGGAGTAGTGGCATTAATTAAATACATTATTGATACTTGCAGTATGGATTGCTCCACAGCCATGTAAAATTACACGGTAGAAAATATGTAAAGGGGCCGAGCCCATGACGCACTTGGGAGGGTGTGGCGCTGGGAGCGCGGCAGCACTCCCGCCGCGGGTTCAGATCCTATATAGGGATGACCGGTGTGCTCACAGCACTCACTGGCTGAGCGCAGTGCGGCTGGGCTCAAAAAAGGACAAAAAAAAAAAAATTAACGAGGCGCGGGAGCAACACTGAGGGTTGCGATCCCGTTGCTGGTCCCCGGTCCGGTACGGGGGCAACACTGAGGGTTGCGATCCATTGCCGGACACGGAAAAAGACAAAAGACAAAAAAAAAAAAAATTAAAAAAAAGAAAATATGTAAAGACATAATAAGTTCTGAGGCTATATTGTTCAGTGCAAAAATAAAATAATAAAGTTGATTACAAGGTATACAAATATCTTCAGATATATGAATAAAGTGAAAAAAGAGGTACAGAGTTTATTCCCAGGTATTGGGACCAAAGCCAGGGATGAGGTATTTCTGCTTAGCTGTAGTTTGTCTTTTTTGTTTAAATTTTTAGTTCATGAACTTGTATTGCTCAAAGTTAGAAAAAGCTGTTAAATGAAGCAATTAATCAGCTTCCAAAGTAAAAACAAAAAGAAACAACAACCACAATAAAAACACAGAAATGTCCATTGCACAAAGTCCAGATAGTTCTATTATTCTGACTTTGATGAATTCCTTCCTCCATTTTCTCTGAAGTACCAGGGGACTTTGAAAAGTTTGTGGAAAAATGGAATTAAGAGATAAAAATAAAAATTATAAACTTTATTTCTCAACATAAGCTGCATCAAGTTTAAGACACTTTTGTAAGTGATAATACCAGCCATTTAGTCAATCCCTAAAGAACTGAGGGTCCTAAAATTTGACCATGTCAGTGCAATCTTTTTACATTATTAACCAAAGAAAAATAATAAGTGCCCTTTAAAGATTTTTTAAGATGAGGAAACAAGATCTCAGAAGGAGTCAAATCGGGATTGTAAGGTGGATACCTAAAGATTTTCCACTAAATCTCTTGCAAAACTGCCCTTATTTGATGAGAACAACGAGCAGGAGCCTTGTCGTGGTGGGGAAGGACTCTCTGGTGAAGCTTCCTTGCACATTTTTCTGCTAGAGCTTTGGCTAACTTTCTCAAAACACTCTCAAAATAAGCATATGCTATCATTTTTGGCCCTCCAGAAAGTATACAAGCAAACTGCCTTGAGCATCCAAAAAAAACTGTTGCCATGACCTTTGATCTTGACCTGACTGCTTTTGCTTTGACTGGACCAATTCCACCTATTGGTAACCAGGGCTTTGACTGTGCTTTGTCTTCAGAATGGTACTGATAAAGCTGTGTTTCATCTCCTGTTACAATTCTTCAAAGAAATGCTTCAGGATCTTGATCGTACTTGTTTAAAATTTCCATTGAAAGCTCTGCTCTTCTCTACAGCAGATCTGGGTGCAACGTTTTGGTTTCCATTGAGTAGAAAGTTTGCTCAACTTTAATTTTTCAGTCAGAATTGTGTAAGCTGAACCAACTGAGACACTTATGGTGTTGGTTATTGTTTCTACTGTTAATCATCAGTCCTTTTCAATTAGGGCACAAATAAGATTCATTTTTTCCTCGCAAATTGATGTGGATGGTCTGCCACTGAATTCAACATCATCACATCTCTTCCCAAAGCAAGTTATTCATTTGTAAACTGCTGATTTCTTCTGGGCATTATCCCCATAAATTTTTTGTAAAGTATCAATGATTTCACCATTCTTCCACCCAAAACTCACCATAAATTTGGTATTTGTTCTTGCTTCCATTTTAGCAGAATTCATATTGCTCTGATAAGGACTCTTTTCAAACTGATGTCTTATCCTTCTTGGTGACTCAAACTAGATTCAGACATGTTATAACAAGTTAGTATGAGTTTATTCTTGTGTAAAAAAGAATGAAATCCATGAATAGTTTCTCATAATACACATTTTCCATGAACTTTTGGAAGATCCCTTGTATTATAGAACCTTCATGCTTATGGTGTTGTGCTCAGTCCCACGGAAGTCACAAGCTCCTGAAAACCATCCATCAAACCGCACAGTGAAGCGATTTCCTCCCTTCCCCTACACTAACTTTAAAGGGCCGAACTTCAAATTAGAGGAAGCGCTCCTCAGGGGAACTATCCTGAAACACTGTGTGTCTTTCCCACCCAAAGGGGGTAGGGAGGTAGGCAGTTTGGGGGATGCTCTTATCCTCAGAGCAACAAGCCCTTTTCTTGCCTCCTCACCCTACTCCAGCCATCAGGATGAATGGCTCCCACAGCAAAGTCTCTCCTTGCTTCTCCCAGGGGTCTTGACATGTTGGTTACTGGTGAGGCTGCTTGTGGGCAGCCCCTCTGGTGGTGACACTGCCTTCACATTCACGAAGTAAATACAGTTGGAGTCATTACAGGCTCAAACACTGAACAGCTGGGATTCCAAAAACCCTTAAGACAGGAAAACTATAAACATTAATAATTAATTTGCTTTGACAACTGCTTTTTCCTCTTTTCAGCCATTCACAGTCCATCACCTTAAGTACCAGCACACAGCTCGTAGCCTTGCTAAGAACTCCACAAGGATAAAGAACCAACAGAAACACAAGGCAAATGGCTTACTAGAACAGATTAACTGGTGATGGTGGGATTAAGTGAATGTACTACTCACTCTGAAAGAAATCTATCATAGCATGGTCTGTTGACTAAAATACACAGATGTCTGAGCCAGCCCACTGCCGTGCAGATGTATCTCCCAAAAGATTTGAGTCACTCTGCAGTGAGGGTCTCATGCAATTTCCACTGGAAGCACTTTGAATCATCAGCTTTCCACTAATGCAAAAATAAATGAAAGATGAGCAATGTAAACATATAATACATCCAGAAATGGAGCAACAACAACAACAACAAAATAAAAAAAAAAACAGAACAATCAACTGAGATTGGCAATCAGAAAGAAAGATTAAAATGTAAACATATAATACATCCAGAAATGGAGCAACAACAACAACAACAAAATAAAAAAAAAACAGAACAATCAACTGAGATTGGCAATCAGAAAGAAAGATTAAAAAAGTAAGCAAAGCGAGGTAAGGGGCGTGTGTTTCTTTGGACTGTTCTTGATACTGTTTTTTGAAACCTAGCTATATTTTTGAAAGCGAAGTGGGAGAGAATTTATATTTATTCTCTATACTTCAGATGCTTTTTACATTATTTTCTAACTTAACCCTGTACCACCATTTCTCAGATGAGGAAGCTGAGGCTCCAGAATCCAAACAGCTTTATAAGTGAAAGAGTTGGACTAACACAACGAGCTGTATGTAGAACTTAGAAGCCCATGTTTTTTCTACCAGATCCCACTGAGGCACCTTGTACCTAGGCTAGTCGGTTGGTGATCGAATGAGTTTTCATTTCTGTGTGTACTTGGAAAGGGTACATAAAGAAACCAGTCGTTTGGGTCTTATGAAATCACTTTTGAAATCCTTAAGCTTATTCTCATGTGTTTTATCTTCACTGCTGTTATTTACCATGTCGAAAGCCCACATTTCTTTGTTTTTGACAAGGTAAGTGACACTGTCCTAACATGTCTCTTTTCTCTTAAGCTAACAGTGAGTCTAAAATAAAAATTTCATGCCCTTATTCATTTAGTACCAAGCAGCAGCTGAAGACCTAAAGGAGTTTTTTTTTCCTTCATTCAAGCAATAGTGATTGAGATTTACTCTTTGTGAACAACACGGGGCCCAGTGGCTTACGGTGTCACATCTCCTTAAGCATTTAGGTATGGAATTTAGTAATGATCTATTTCAACATTTAAAATGATTAAGACAAATATTGTTACTGTTTTGTTTTTGAAGATAGCCAAATAATTTGATAGCATATCACAGACTCTGCATATTTAAATATAATTCCCTAATAGACAATATTTGCGGAAAACTTTAGTTTCATGTTGAAGGGCGTCAATTCAGTGATCCTATGAGTCGAAAGTTCCCTTATCTCAGCTTTTCTCTCTTGGGTTTTACCTGATTTTTAATTTTTTAAATTTTTATTTTTATTTTTATTTATTTATTTTTTTTTTTTTTGTCTTTTTCGTGACCGGTAAGGGGATCGCAACCCTTGGCTTGATGTCGTCTGCACCGCGCTCAGCCAGTGCGCGTACCAGCCATTCCTATATAGGATCTGAACCCGCGGCGGGAGCATCCCTGCGCTCCCAGCGCTGCACTCTCCCGAGTGCGCCACGGGGCCGGCCCTCAGTCTCTCTGGTTTCTGATCTGAGTTTTTCTGCTGAGGTAGAAGTCCAGGATTCCCTCTGCCTTTCGGTACTTTATTTCAGAAACACCTAGAGGCTGACACCTGTCAATTGCTGCAGGAAGAGTTAACATGCTGTAGGCCCCCCTGTGAAACATGAAGCCACAGGTGATATTGCCACACATTTTAATTGTATTCCTTGACAAGGAGAGATATTTGGAGATGTGGAGAGTTCACCCATGGATGCTGCAGTTATTTTAGCTGGCTCCACCTAAAGGACGAAAGAAGCAACTTAACAAAGTGGCACCCGGAGTATTGGATTTGAACCCTAAAGCGATGCGAGGCAAGAGCTGGTCACTCCTGTGAACAAGGGAATGGCTCCACCTAAAGGACGAAAGAAGCAACTTAACAAAGTGGCACCCGGAGTATTGGATTTGAGCCCTAAAGCGATGCGAGGCAAGAGCTGCTCACTCCTGTGAACAAGGGAATCACAAGGGAATCACGACCTGGCGGCTGTTATCTCGGTAGGAGGTGAAAGAGGGAAATCTCTGACTTGTCAACCAACGCTGCATACATAATGGCAGAAAAAGTAAAGCCCATTGTTATGGAGAAAATGTGAGCAGAGAGCAGCAGAGGGGTCTCCAGCACAGACATCCCGTCCGAAAGGCTTCAACCAGACGAGTTCTCTTGATGAACTCTTAAAATTCTCTTCTGACTGTGCCCAGTCGGTCCCTTCTTGGGTGTCACCACTGTTCATCCTGTGAAATCCAATCATCTGGTCATGGCCATAAATCTGGCCTGTGGAGTCTGCCCCTTCTGTCTGCACACAGAGAAGAGAGGTCAGGACTATCTCCCTGAAAGACATCTTCATCATATCAACTTATTATTTAATAAACATTCTTGGGTCCCCACCACCTTCTAAAAGTACAAACTCCTTAATCCAAATTCAAGATTCTCCATAATCTGGTTTCACTGATCTGTCACCCTCTTTTTCCAACAGGCTGTCAAATTTATTTTGGGCAAGTGGGCTTCTTCAGCGGGCCCTCTTGAGGTGGGTCTACAATGGTTCCATTAAAAAGTCTTCCAGGGTACAGCTTTGAGACAGAGGGCGGCGTTCTGTAATACAATCAGCAATGCTCTAGTTTGGCTCTTGGTGCTGCCTGTGAAATTGAAACATCAGGAAAATGATTAATGTCACTTCTGTGAAGTTCATCAAAAGACCGAGGCTTAGTGAATTATGGACATAAAGAAACCATGTCACAGCTAATACTTGGGAAGCAGACTGTCAGGAGTCTAGAACATCACAGCCCAAGATTTTGTTTGGTCCAAAATTGTCAAAGCATTATGGCCCCTTGTTTGGGCTCAAACAGTCCCCATGAGGCTTGCAGAGAGGACATAATAGTCCTTACTCTGCAATGTGGAAGGAGACTCCAAGTTGCCCAGTCCTTGACCAGTAGGAGACAGAACTCAGTTCCACTAGCTCCAGACACAGCACAGGTGCAGGAAAGGGCAGGTGAAGTTCCAGCTCTTCAAGATGTGCCACCAGTCCCCACTGCCACTGGAAGCACAAGGAGAGACCCTAATAGGGACTGCTCAGTGTGCACCAGCAGCTCCTCAGAAGAATTGGGGTTGTCTGCATCTGTTCAATATTTGCCACGTCATCCCACCCTCATCCCCATATGAGTGTCTGTTATTTTTGCTGTTCTACATCCACTCAAGTTTCTTCTAATAATGACATGTTAATTTTTTTCTGGGTAGCCAGTCCTTTTTCTTAATCCCAATTTATGGAATTTCAAGCAGGGTTGATCCCAACCCCACACCCTTGGGATGAAGGAGCTTGCAGCCCATTCCCACCCCATGAGCACATTGCATTTTCTGGCCACAGCGACTGGCTCTCTCCCATCCACGCAGAGCAAGCGAGGCTTTTACTGGGGCTGTTGAGAGGAGCAGTCTCTCGGCTCTGCAAGATCCGAACACGGGTAGAGCTGGTGGTAGTCGGGCCCTCACCAAAGGAAGCCAACGTCAGGGATGACAGAGCCAAGAGAGTCAAGAAACTGCATCTCAATGGCTTGACTGGGGCTCTGAATCCAGCCATCTGTGACATTACCCATTACCCGTAAACTTTTGTATTATACGAAACATTAATTTCCCTTGTTTTCTTTAATCCAGGTCATTTTATGTTTTCAGTCTCTTGCAAATTGTGAATGAAGTATTTTGGAAGGAAGTAAGGGGATCATTAAGACATGCTCATCAACCAAAGACTCCCTGGATCACAGTGACTAGTCCCAGCCCCTCACTCCCAGCAAATTCACCCCCCCCAGCAGGTCCCCAGCCTCCAGTCACCTGAAATTGGCCCTGCTGGGACTCTTCATGCAAAACCCCCTTACAAATCCTCAGTGCCCCCGGCATGTACAATTAAGCACAACTCAATCCAGTTTCCTCCTCAGTTCTGAAAGAACAAATGAGCACCCAAAGACTGACCTCTCAAAAATGTTTATTGGAAAAGAAACAGAAACCAGAAGGTGGAGTATTGAGAATAAAACGGGAGGAAAAGGAAATTAGAAAAATCTCTAAATTTATCTCCCAGTAGAAAGTATCCCAAAGTCAATCCAGCTCATTGGAGAAAGCTATTTACAGTTATTGCACTGAGCTCCTGTTTATAATTCTCTCGCTGCAGGTACTGTTTATTTATTCTATGGCTCTGTCTGTTTCAGGCACATAGCAATGAAAGCAGTTGATATACCTTAAATATGTGTGGATTACATATAAGGTAATTCTGATTAAGGCTGTAGGCTTTAATTAAATGAGCAATTAGCCTTGAGCATGGATGTTTATACAAAAAGGAAATGTTAATTAATTTGGATAATTATTTGCTCCTGTGAACATTAGCCCACCCTGGGCTTTGTGCTGCACCAGAGGTATTGTGCACTGCAGTTAAACACCAGGAAACGGCAGAGTCAGGATGGAGCTCAGACGGGGAGAGAGGCTCACGCTTTGTCCTTGCTAATTAGGAAAGGCTCAGCGTGTAAGTTAGCACCCTCATGGCCCTCCTTCCCTTGCCCACACTGATAAGGTCTAAGCTGCAAGGTCACCTGCCCCTTCCGCTATGGGCTTTCAGTACTTCACTTCATCCACCTGCCATTTTATTGTACTAGATGCTAAAGCTGTGCTAAAGGAGGTGAGGAGAGACAGAGACAGAAGAGACAGAGACAGAGAGACAGAGAGAACACTGTGGATTTATTCATCAAAGGCAAAACAGCACTGAGAAAAGAGGTGACAGTCCGGTCTCTCTCCACACAATATTACTATAGCTACGATACTGCTAGCTCATTTGTAATTTTGTCAGCTTTTAAATGGAGGTAATTAAAACGATTTTCTTTTCTCTAATGTTTATAGATTAATCTTGCTAATTCATAATTTTTAAATAAATGTATATTCTTCCGATCTATAACTTAGAAGGTTTATTTTTTTAAAAAAA
>NW_007727612.1:265906-267602 GCF_000696425.1 Galeopterus variegatus | reverse complement strand
AAAACTGCTGAATGAGTTAACGAGAACAATAAGTGAGAGGAATGAGTGGATGGACAAGTTATAGGCCTATCTTATGAGCTGGAAGACCCCAAACCTTTATGTCTCAATAACATATCACAAACAAACCACCAGAATTTTATATTTACTCAAATAATATAGACAGAAACATTCAAAGGGGATATAAGAAAATGTTCCCAAAGAAATGCAAATAAAACATAAATGTGACGTCATTTTCTCTTATTAAAGTAACAAACATTTTAAAGTAATATTAATATCACTTACTAATTATCAATTGACATTTGGCATTGTCTTATATCAATAGTCAGCACGGAAATTTACCCAAAACTTCTCAATGTATATTTAGCTTCAGCAGCTAATCTCACTTCTTGAATTTACCCTAAGGAAAAGCTGTTAAATATGAAAAACATGTAAAAAAGTTTATTACAGATTTATAGTAATTGTTTAATATTTTTAAATGGTGATTAAGAGGAATGTATGTTAATGTAGGAACATGCATAACATATAGTGCTAGGGAATTTTATAAGCAAGATTTTGTATCAAATATATGTCAGTATCATTGGAATTATGCAGAACAAACAAAGTCATAGAAAGAAGACGTGAACAAAATACACCAGGGTATTTATGGGGTGTGTTTGCCTGGAGCGGGCAGGACCGTGGCTCATTTTTCTCCCTGTTCTCTTTTCTGTTTATCAAGTTTCCACACTATGCATGCATTATTTTTGTGTGGAATCTTTTTTAATTTAGAGCCTTCCACTTTTTATCACATGGACAATTGCAGAGCTGCCCAGGTGCTCTTCTCATCTTCAATCTCTTCCAGTAATTGGCCATCTTTCGTGTTGCAAACTGTGTTAGGTACTTATTTAAAATACAGGTACCATTAGGAAATTCCCCTTTTGGAAAATGCTGATGTCTCCCAACTGCTTGTCTTGCAATGTCCACTCTCCTTCGACTGCTATGGACAGTCCTTCCCAGTNGAGAGACAGAGACAGAAGAGACAGAGACAGAGAGACAGAGAGAACACTGTGGATTTATTCATCAAAGGCAAAACAGCACTGAGAAAAGAGGTGACAGTCCGGTCTCTCTCCACACAATATTACTATAGCTACGATAATGCTAGCTCATTTGTAATTTTGTCAGCTTTTAAAAGGAGGTAATTAAAACGATTTTCTTTTCTCTAATGTTTATAGATTAATCTTGCTAATTCATAATTTTTAAATAAATGTATATTCTTCCGATCTATAACTTAGAAGGTTTATTTTTTTAAAAAAAGCACAGAAGTAAAAATTGCAAGAGTATTTCAGACCAGAACACCTCTTCCTACACCCATTTACACGTGCACATGTAATTGTTTCTAAACTCCAGTGCGCCTGAAAGTCACACCACAGCCTAGCAGAGGCCAGAGTGAGCTAACACAGGCGTCAGCGTTGCTTGCTGTATAATAGCTCCTCAAAACTGCTGAATGAGTTAACGAGAACAATAAGTGAGAGGAATGAGTGGATGGACAAGTTACAGGCCTATCTTATGAGCTGGAAGACCCCAATGCTTTATGTCTCAATAACGTATCACAAACAAACCACCAGAATTTTATATTTACTCAAATAATATAGACAGAAACAAAGGGGATATAAGAAAATGTTCCCAAAGAAATGCAAATAAAACATAAATGTGACGTCAT
>NW_007727612.1:262550-264291 GCF_000696425.1 Galeopterus variegatus | reverse complement strand
CCTGTCCTAAACTGCAGATCAAGAGCAGGACTTAGTCCAAGGGCAGAATGCAGGGCTATGTGATTCGAACCTTCCCAGTCTACCTTTCCATCACAGCTCCAAGAATGTGCCATGCACCTCTGCCTCCCCTTCCAGCACGGCCCGTCACCTTTCTTCGCTGCTCACCCAGCCTCCACCCACCTTCAAGGTCTAGGTCCAGCTGCCCTCGCCACCTTTGTGGCCCTTTTCAGATTACCCCAAACAAAATGAGCTGCTCCTTCATTGTGAATCCATAGCACTTGGATTTTAATTCTATCTAATTAGTCGTGTTGCCCAATTATTAGGAAAACTTCATTACTTATTTTTCCCTCTCATTTGTTTGAGAGGTGGGGATGGTTTATTTGTTTATTCTCTCAGCACCCAGTAGAGTCTTGGGACATAGATGTCATTCAATACATGTTTGTTGAATCGATCAATGAAATAGGAGTCGATTCAGGGGCTCAGTTTGCTTTTCGCCAGCGTCATCATCATCTGCAAACATCCAACTACCCACCCTACAGGTAGAAAGAAAACAGTCACACAGAAGCACTTCTCTGTTCTCTCCATTGACAATTCTCTTGGCCTACATATTTCAGGGGAATTAAATATTTTCTTTCTTTCAGAGGTGAAAATCAGACTCAGGGAGAAAATCAGTAATAAATATCATGGACATAGAGGAGCTTTCCTGCATTATTGTTATTATTACAGGATGTGATGCGTTATTTGTGCTTGGAGAGACGACGTTCCGTGCTCTGTTAGTGGCTTCCCAAGAGAAGGCTCGGAAGGAATATCATTTTGCCTCATTTAGACTCAAGGTGCGCTGCAGAGAGGTGCTCTTCTGGTCCGCGGGAAAGAGAGTTTATCCAAGAATGAAAACAACTTAAAGATGATGAAGGGGACAGGCACAGGGGGAACAGGATCTGCTGGCCAACTCCAGGAAGGTCGTCTGTGGAAAAGCATGTGACTCTGTGTTTCCAGCCTCAGTCCTGGCACTAACAAAACAGGCAAGGGGTGAAGGCTGTCCTGCAGGGGCTGTGACACTCACAGGGAGGGCACAGACCTCAGGACCCTCAACACTGTGCAGGCATTCAGGGTCCCACAAACAAAGGAATGACTTGACAGGAACTGGAGAAAAACTCTTTCCAAAGCTAGAAAAATTTCCTTGGAAACGCTTTACAATAAAGTATTTATTTATTTATTTTGTCTACAAAATGCAATAAAAATGGATTAACTGCTTTTTAACAAACCAGGTCGTTATCTAGACTGGTGGTCAACTCTGTTCCACTTCCTGCAAAGACCGTGATCTGAGGAGCTGGCACCAGGGGGATTCTGGCAAGATGGAAGAGGTGTCCTCATCACTATCTGTGTTTCAAAACCTTGAAACATGTTACTGAAGGATGACGTAGTACCTAAAAAGTAAGAAGACATTCTCTTGAGTCTCTAATATCTAAACGAAACTTTCTGGAGGACTTAGGAGTGATTTTGAATTCTTTTTTATGCTTCCAAGGCAAATGTTAGAGTGTAACACTCTGTAAACAGAGTGTGCAGGACCATACTCATGACAGTGATTTTTTGTCTCAAACCCATCTAGTGACCCGAGGCTACTTGTGTGCATTCCCTGACTTGTCACTCAAGTTTGGTTAGTCCTTGCTTTCCTTATTTATGTCCTGGGATTCCTGCCATTGAGCCAATGCTGTTTTGATTTATACAAAAGGAAATTTAT
>NW_007727612.1:261263-261868 GCF_000696425.1 Galeopterus variegatus | reverse complement strand
AAAAGTAAGAAGACATTCTCTTGAGTCTCTAATATCTAAACGAAACTTTCTGGAGGACTTATGAGTGACTTTGAATTCTTTTTTATGCTTCCAAAGCAAATGTTAGAGTGTAATACTCTGTAAACAGAGTGTGCAGGACCATACTCATGACAGTGATTTTCTGTCTCAAACCCATCTGGTGACCCGAGGCTACTTGTGTGCATTCCCTGACTTGTCACTCAAGTTTGGTTAGTCCTTGCTTTCCTTATTCATGTCCTGGGATTCCTGCCATTGAGCCAATGCTGTTTTGATTTATACAAAAGGAAATTTATTTCTGACTTCTGAGCTGGTCAAACATACTGTTTTTAAGCACTTTGGAAGATTTCAAGACTGTGTGATGAATAATGCATACAGAAGCCATGAGAGAACCTTTATCCATCAAATACTCTCTTAGGGAGAAAGTTGCTTCAGCCATAAATAGAAAATGGTTTTACAAAAAGTATGCACCTATGTATCTGAATAATCAGAGTAGGAAAAATAAAATCTTTTTTTTTTTCTTTCCCTTTTTTGTCTTTTTTCGTGACTGGCAACGGATCGCAACCCTCAGTGTCGCGCCCGCACCTCGC
>NW_007727612.1:239987-260215 GCF_000696425.1 Galeopterus variegatus | reverse complement strand
GCAAAGAGAGAGAAATGTTCTCCAAATTTTCCCACTTGAAAAACACTCAGAGCATTCATAGTCTCCAGGTCTGAGAGGGGCTGGAGTGAACTGGGAAGACACATGAGGAAACTTTCCAGGTAATCGTGGTAACGCTGTTACCCTGATAAAGGTTAGGCAACATAGGTGTGTTCATTGATCAAAACTCACTTTATTGAGTGTTAGTTTTATACTGAAAGAAAAATCTGTTAACAAATGTTGAACTCTAGTTAATGTTATGTACGTTGAAATATTGAGGGGAGGGGCACTATCATACAAGATGAATTAGTGAACAGAGTTACAAGTGAATAATTGGTAATAAAGCAAGCATAGTCTATGGTTAATGGTTGAATCTAGGTGGTGTCTATACAGGTGTTGACTAGCATTCTCCCAACTTGCTGTATTTTTGAAAACTTTCATTAAAAAAGATTGGAAAAAGTTATTCCACTTGATCATACCACGTTTGAAGTTCAGTATGAGCTCTCTCCTGACACAAAAGCTACTATCCATCATGCCAAAAACAAAATACATTTATTGCCTAAGACACAGCATTAAGCTTACAGAGCAAAAGGATATGTCAGTCTCCAAGAATCTTATGGGTGAGTGGAGACAAGATTTAAATCTGTGCATCTCACTTTAAAACAAACAGCCAAGCTGGTGTTTGCAATCTCATGTTAGAGTCTAAGTTTTCCAACAGCCTCCTTTTCCTGAATGCTGAAATACCCTCGGGGGAACCATGCAAGTTTTCCTTCACCACTTAGAGGGAAGTTCACATGGTGGAATAACTCGCCCTGGGGTTTATCAAACAAAAGTTCACCCCCACTCTGCTTGACTCATTCCAAGATGTTTGTTCAAGACAGCATCCCGAGTAGTGTGATTGGCCGGATCACACGCTCTAGCAGTGTCTTCCTGGCACCGCTCTCTGTGTATACTGGCTACCGAGAGGCCCTCCTGATGCCCCATTAGATTCCACCTAGTCCACCTCCTTCCACCCCATCTTCTCTCATCAACAGTCCTGTCACTTTTTCCTGTCACCTGTACTTTTTAATGCATTGCTATTTTAAGCAGTGATGAGAAAAGCAACTCCCATGCATCTCCAATTATTTCTGGAAGATATAGTAGTATAATGGAATTGACGGGTAAAAGGCATAAAGAAGATGCCCTCAGTGAGCAATTCCACTACAGACCTTGTACTGTTGGCTTCCTTCTCCAGCCTGTTGACTAATTCACAAATGGCTTCCCACTAACTAAACATGGAAGAGCTCCATCTACCATCTAGCCGTTCAGGAAACTGTGAACACATCCCAAGAGGACGGCGGGAAAGAGATATGTGAGTTACCCTGCCCCTCCTTCTTCAGCTGAAAAAGTAAACTTGATCCCTTTCTTACAACAGCAGGAGATGCAGACATCTGCTATCTTCAGCAGTAAATCTCAACTCAAGATATTTTAGAGCAAAACTTGATAAATGTCCTGAACTTTTTCAGTGCAGCCCCAAATGTCAATCATATTTATTTTCTTTCTCAGCCCCAAATGTGTTATAAGAGGAGTATTTGATATACTCACCAAAACCTGCAAGAAAAAACAGATGCAAGATCTACAAATATTTGAGTTCAATTATGCTAATTCCTGGTGACCCTGTAAGAAGAGAATTAACACCATTTTGCAAAAGGATGTTCAGGAGCTGAGGCTGGGCTGTCACGTTCCACAGCTCATTAGCCTACCCTTGCTATTGTCATCAGGTGGAAAGTGACGGTCAACTAGCTCCAGAAGTCCGCAAAAGGATAACTGGGTATAACTGTCGATGGCACTATGGCACGGAACAGCACGGGCATGAAATCGGATACCCTGCCATAGCACAACTGGCTTCAGTGTGGCTCTGATACAAGAGCTACGCAGTCAGGGGCTGGAGTGAAGAGCTGCAATTTCTCAGACTCCTCCCATGGGTGCGGTGGGTGCACTGTGGGGAGCAGGCCTGGCTGCTGTGCTGCAGGACATGAAAGAAAGATGGATGCATGGGTCTGGAGCATGCTACCGAGTCGGGACAAAGTGGAACTGAGCCATTGGATGTGTGGCTGCTGAGCCGAGAGGAGTGTCTGGGCCATTCTGTGTCGTGTGTGTATCAGGGGCCCATGCACGCACTGGCACAGATTCTGAATGCTGTCCTGACAGAGGAAAGTGCCTGTTTTTTAGAAGAGGATTTGCAGAAAAGACACCCAGAGTTCTCAGAATTCAGCAGCCTCCTTCACAGCTGCCTCCAGGAAGGCATTTCCAGAGAACTTGGAGCCCAGGGTTCTTTCCAGCCTGTGACCAGTTCGCTTTTCACGTGAGATGAAGGCCAGGGTAGCGCATGGCCATCTAGCCTATGGCCAACCAGCAGCCACTCAGCTCCATCTCAATGCTTCTGTGTCCCCTACAAGACTCCTGCACCACCACAGGCAGCTGGGAAGCAGGGACACGGGCTCTTGAGGAGTTACTAGCAGCACTGCGAGCTGCAGGAGAGGAGACAGTGACAGTCACTGCAAGTGGGACTGGAGCTCAGGTACAAGAAAACCTGCATGGGTGACAGCAGGACAAAGTAAACAAAACTGTCTCCTTTTCATCAAAAAGACATACGGAGTTTCCTTTATTTAACCCAATGAACATGCTCTGCTGTTTTCCCCTGAAATACCCATCTTGCGGCACTTCTGTTACTCATTTAGGTACACGTGTTTGCATGTCACACACATGAAAAGGAAGATGACACAGTAGTCATTTTAAAGTCACTTTCAGTGTGAATGCATTTCCCCACTGTGGTGACATAGCACAGCTCCTGCATAACTAAATGACGGGTGAAGAAAATGGGATATAGGGACTGACGACTCACCCAAGTTCACTGCTAGTGGCAGAATTAGGGTCACTATCCTGACGTCTCAACGCCTGTCTTGGTCGTGAGGCCTTCTGAAGGGGACCCGACACAGGACTCAGAGGCACGTAGTGTAGGGGAGACTTCCCTGAGAAAAGTGGGGAGACCGAGTCAGGAAGTAAAGGACATGGGGAGCGGGCATGCTGGCCCGGGGCCATGCGCATTCCTTCTGCTGGGCCGGCGTGCATCGCCACCTCAGAGGCATCCCGTCCAGGGGACAAGGGACTGCAGGTATTCATACACAGGCCCCTGACAGTCCCCGGTTAGTGCTGAACCAGGGAAAGTGCCTCAGGCCTTCTGCCCTGCACAGCAGCCAGGAAAAGGCCCGAGCTGCCCGTGCCAGCAGCCAGCTCAGCTGCATCGACGACGACGATACGAACTGAAGCAACAGGGCAGGTAGAACTCCTGACTCCAGTCCGCATCTCCACTTTAATTGGTTAGAAATGTTCCATGGCTCGTTACAGACCCCTCCCTTTTCTTTGTCTGCACTCATTGAGAAAAGGGGAGACCATTTATTCCTCCGGTCTCCAGTCCAGGTTCCTTCCCCCAAGCTTAGCTCTGATATCCAGAATCTCAAGACATGTCTGTTTCCCCTAAAGACAGGGTGTGGACTAGCCCACAACACACACTGAAATCCCCCAAATAAGAAAACTACAATCATACAGGAAGAGTCAACATGACTTTGGTCTTAGTGATGTTATAAAAAAAGAATCTTATTCCCAGATTCCCCAGATATGAGTCAGGCTGTGTGTACCATGAATGCCCAAGAGAAAAGCATGCATGTATGTCTCTCTCACAGAACATTCCATGGTAATTAAACCAAATAAACCCTTAAGGGATCTCCACTGCTGCTGTTCTTGTTGTTGGATGGAGAAGAGTGTTGAGAACACCTTAGCCATGAACACCAAGAGACCTGTCGCCTTTACCTTCGTGGTGTCCAGGAGCGGATACGTCACACCGTCAGACCCCAATGCTCAGTAAAAAGGGAGAGGCCGCTGTTGGGAAGAGAAGCAGCAGAGACTCTAGACTGAAAGCAAAGAAGATGGCCCAAGATGGTCAAAGAACGAGGATTTTGCTTAGATCTTTGTGTCTGTTTCTGTTGCTTATAACAGACTACCTGAAACTGGGTCATTTATAAAGATATGGAATTTATTTCTGAAGAAGACGGCCCAAGATGGTCAAAGAACGAGGATTTTGCTTAGATCTTTGTGTCTGTGTCTGTTGCTTATAACAGACTACCTGAAACTGGGTCATTTATAAAGATATGGAATTTATTTCTTGCAGTTTTGGAGGCTGGGAAGTCCAAGATCCACAAATGGGGGGGGGGTCTTCTTCCTCCTGGGAACTCTCTACAGGATCTGTGGCATCTAGAGTGTCACATGGCAAGACACAGTATGAGCAAAAAAGAGCTGACCTGCTCCTGGCTCTCCTTCCGAAGCCATCAGATCCACGTCCTCCACTCCGTGAGTGGATCAGTCCATGCACCAGGGCACAGTCCTCACTACCCAGTCACCTCCCAAAGGCCCCACCTTTCAAATACCGTAGTCGGATTTCCTACCCTCTTAACATGTTATAATGGGGGTCAAGTTTCTAGTGCATGAAATTTGGGGGGACACAATTGACCCAGAGCACTGTCACAAGCAAACAGCAAGGGAGCGTGTGCAAATAAAGATGTGAGACGCAGGGATGGCAGGGAGAGGGACATGCCCATGAACGTGAAGAACGACTGGAGTCTGGGCTACAGAGAGAAAGGTGTGAGATTTTGATGGGTGGGCTGGGACCACCAGGTGGAGGGCTTCTGAGCCTGAGACTGGGAGACCTGCATCCCTGGACAACAGCACTGAGGAAAATGTCACCTGGCTTTACAGAAAAACAACTGCTATCCCAGAAGAACAGAAGAATCAGCAAAGTTTAAACTAATTGATTGAAGCTCTCTGTCCTCTCAGCCATAACACAAACCTTTCTACTTCAAAGCCTCACATTTGCATTTGCAGTACGCTCCACTCCCACGCTCCTTCCTTCCAAATAGCTGCAAGTCCCACCTGGAGAAAAACTGAGTGTTCTGGGATAACAGTAGGGAGGGCCAGGCAACTTAGTGTCCTGCACTCTAAGATCCCTCTGTCTCTGTACAATTTTACCACTTATTTGACATTAAAAAATGTTTGTCTGTGTATATCAGTCCTATAAAACTATGACCGCACAGTTTCTTAAACTGTTACAGTTTGTACTGTACATGCAAACAGGAGGATGACGGGGCACATTTTTGTTCCTTCCAGCACCCATAAAATCTCAGAAGCATATCACAACCACCAAAGTGTTCTTTTCTGTCGTAATAATTAATTATGTTATTAATAGGCTGAAGCTCTCTGTAAACGTGCAGCAAAACACCAGAATGTCAGTCTCCGACACAACCGCAATCTTTTCTTCTGAGTTTCCACCATCAAGAAAAGAAATAAAGGCACACTTCTCTTCTTTGTGCATCTGCTGACACCGTGAAGTGAGGCAGTGTGGGTGCAGCTCAACACTTCCACTCATTTCTCATCCAGGACAAAGTTTCCCATTAGAACACTGTGTTTGTTTTAATACCAAAAGCAGCATTTTAGTGTGTGTGTGTGTGTGTGTGTGTGTGTGTGTGTGTGTGTGTGTGTGTGTATTTGATTCTACTGTTGATAAGAGTCATGGAGAACATTCTACAAAGATAAGCCTGACATTTTCAAGAGCACATCATCTGTCCATTTGAATCCCTATAGTCGGCACCCTAAAGGAACACTTCCTTAATTTCCTTGGCAACCTAAAACTAAACAAAGCAATTTTGGCCTGAAATGACTTGTATCAGAATGTCCCAAGAAGGAGATTGTGTGTGAAACCTGTTTGATTTCAAAGGTCTGGTGTGATAGTTAATTTTATGTGTCAACTTGGCTGGGTCACAGTACCCAGATACTTGGTTAAACACATCTAGATGTTACTGTGAAGGTATTTTTTAGATGAGATTTACATTTAGATCAGTAGAGCAGATCATCCTTCATCATGTGGTGGGCCCCATCCGATCAGTTGAAGGCCTTAAGAAAAAGACTGAGGTCCCTCAGGGAAGAGGGATGCCACCTGCAGGTGACCTTCAGACTTAAGCCTCAAGGTCACTCTTCCCTGGGTCTCAGCTTACCACTCTCCCCTGTGGATTTTGGACTTGCCAGCCTTCACAATGGTGTGAGCCAGTTCCTTAAGATAAATCTCTCCTCTTTGTCTCTCCCCTCTCCCTCTCTCTCCACACACACACACACCCTATTGGTTTTGTTTCACTGGACAACCCTAATGCACATATCCACCCAAACCCAAAAATCTGTGGCTTCTTAGTGCATCCAGAGCCAATAGAGTGTCCTTCACCAACGAAGTCGTGTTCTCCAGCCCTGTGGGTGGACAGATGCTGAGGGTGCCCACGGGAGGGGTTGGTGGCTCTCCCACTTCTGCTGCAACCTCGTGCACTGTGAGAACACGACCTGCTTTTTCTGCACCCCACTTTATTTCTGGCCTCCCCTGTCAAAACCTTCTCTCGCGTTGAGCATTTGGGGACGTAGACACCTGCCTCACTGTTCAGGGCAGGCCCGGCTAGCCACACTGGCCTAGGAGCTGGGGAGAGGCCTGAGGAACATGCCCACCTCTAGATGCTCAGAGAAATGTAGTGCAGAGCAGGTCCTTCAGAAAGACGTTTCCCGAAGCTGCTACCACAGAAGTCTGCATGGGATTTTCTAAGAGGAAGGCAAATTATAGACATTAGGAAACATCAGAATAATCACTGACATTGAATGCTGCCTGTAGGTCAGATGCTGTTTTAAGGGATTTACAGATCATGCCTCGTTTAATCTCCCCCATGGCCTCTGAGGTCCACACTGACTGGGATCACCACTTCACACAAGAGGAAAGAGAGGCACTCAGCCGTCAAGAGGCTGTCCTGAATCACGTGCTATGAAATGGTGAAACCAGGACTCCAGAGGCCCTCCTCTAAGCCACCAGACCCAAAGTGGGGGATATTTGGAGGCCCAAGTGGATAGTTGAAAACAGGGTCACTTGTCAGGGAGTGAGGTCACGGACACTATTTTTGCAGAAGGAAAATGGGAGCCCTATTGTAGGAATCGAGCCTGGTGACAGAGTTACAGGAAAGGGCTTGTCACAGAGAGCCGGCCTCAGAGCTGCAGACAAGAGGAGGCTGGACCTCATGCTGGATTTACATCCTGGATCCACCATTATTAGTGATGAGACTTGGAGCACTTCCTCCCCCTCTCTGAGCTTCATGTGAATATCAAGAATGACAAGAGCTGAGTCACATGGCTACTGTGAGGGTCAAGTATGAAATAGGATGGTTCCAGGAAAACGGGGTGCTCAGGATCGTGCCAAGAGCAAAGTCCATCCCTGGCCATCATGAACACAGCATGAAGCCACAGCCAGACACCTGGAGAGCCTCACTTTGCTAGGTCTCGGAGAATAAGAAAGAGTCCTCAGGGCATCTAAGGTTCATTAGCTGTGGAGTCAGGGGGACCAGCGCAAGGGACCAGGATGCAAAGCTCAAGGAGGTGCTCGTGCTCTGGACCCTGAGGCACAGGGTCAGCTGCAGACATGGAGTGCCTCCCTGAATCTTGCTCCTGTGCAGCTGTCCACACCCTAGGGCAGGTCCTGCACTCAAGTGGGGAGTGGGCTGTACCTGGGGTTAGGGGACAGCAGGTGACACCTTTGGGGAGGACCAGTCTATAGAGAAGACTGGGGACACTGGACCTTAGGCTGGTCCAAGTGCAGATGAATAACTATCCCATGGTTTTAACTGACTTGTGTGGTCAAAACAGATCCACTCATGCCTCAGAGTAGACTCTTTGGCTTAACCACTTGGATGGTTTTCTGTAGTGCCCTAATGAATCTGCCAGTCATTCAGATTTATGCCACAACAGTAATAGTAGACTTCCCCAATGAGAGGGTCCATTGATATAATAAAGCACTGTATCTTAAAAAGAGCATGAGAACATCCTTTGAGATTTGGATTTCGGTATTACATGTTGGCTCACAGGCCAACTTGCTGACAGAGATAAATCTTATGCATGCCACACTCACACAGAAATGTCTTCAAATCCACTGGTAAGTGTAAAACAGACCACCACCTAGCATGGACTGTAAGTGTTTGCAGCTCCATGCCAATTAAATGTTGCTAAGGGATCCTGTGCTCAAGGACTAGTGCTCCATAGCACATTCTAAATCGTTCCCACTCCACTTCCATAGCACTAAGCCACTTTAAGACATGAGGAAGTTTTGACTACAAGGAAAATCTTACTAATCTTTCATTTGAAAGGAGTTGGAATGTCTCGGGTAAATTGGGTGATATTATGGAACAACTAAGAGTTCCTAAAACAAGCATAGCATCGCCAGCCCCATTCATAACGGTGTCAATTGTAACACCCTGGACTGGCTCCATCCTACGTGATGACTGGACAGCACCACGCTGGCAGCACCGGAAGGAGACGTGCCCTCCGCCAGAAAGACTGTGCCCTGAGTATTATGCCCTGGTAGCCAAAGCGGTGACGTGCCTTTCCTCATTTCTGAGCAAATCAGTTCCTTCATGTCTCTGATTGTGTCACATGCACAGTCCCTGGAGAACAGCGCAAACCCTGGCAAAGCATTCCTGGACCTCAGCCTCCTGTCTCTGGTTCTCCTCATCCCAACCACCGCCCCACCCCATTCTCCCACAGTGGAGCGGATATTCCACCCAAGCCCCAGTCCTCACCCACGGGATACATAGACTGCCTGAAACGCAAACCAAATAGAGCCTGAAGTAAGCTTAAAGGACTCCCAAGTGTCTTCTAACTCAGGAACGGTTTTGCTTTTAAGTCTCACACAACTATAATGACACTTGAATTTTAAAATGTAACATACATGGGCAAAACAATCGTTATTAATACATAAAGGCTCTGGTCCTACAAACCGTGTTTAGTATACCAGGATCAAATCATAAACTGGTTTACAGAAGACTGACACAAGTGTTGGATTCACAAAGTGAGAACTACTTAAAATTTGGAGACTTGCTGGAATGCCCACTGAATAGTCCCCCAGGGTTTACAGAAGACATTGGAAGAAGTAAGTACAGTAGGAATTTAGCCCCCTGATTAGGTGAGTGGTTGTTATTATTTTCATAGGAACTGCTAACTTTATTTGTGCTTTTTCTAAAATTTACTGTTGAATTTAATAGTGATGAAAAATATACAGATTATCAACAAATTTAAAAGTTAGCAAATAACTATGGAATATACAGTGTTTCAGCAAATTTTGAAGCTAGCAAATAAATTGATGGCAATGAAATTTTTGAAGGAAACGTTTCTATGGGTACTTGGCCCATCAATTTTGACCAGTATGTTAAATCCAATTTATTGAGTACCTACTAAGTGCCAGGTGTTTCACATTACTCTACAAGGCAGGCATTATGCCCCTTGTGCAGATGAATTAACTAAGGATCAGAGACGTAGATTAGTTTGCTCAGACTTGCAATCATTAAGGGACAGGGCCTTGATTTGAAGGTAATCCTGCTGTGTTTTGCTTTGAAATACTTGGATGTGTGAATAAGTGAGAGTCAATCTATTGTTTATCAGGATTGCATTTTATAGGATTATTCTCTTTACTGATATTGCATTAAGCCTTGTCCATATCCTCAGAGAAAGAGTAGGTAAATGATGGAAATCTAAATATTTGTATTACCGAAACATTTGATTTTGTCATGAATTTTGACCTCCTAAAAAAATGGAGCAGGAGAAAGTTTAAACATCGTTTCAGCTCCTTTCCTGTTGCTTTCTTTTCTTCTGGCAGCCAAATGGAAGTGAGCGGTCAATTGGGGCAGGGCCGGGGGAGCTCATATCATCTGCAGAATGAGTTATTCAACTTTATAAAATGAAAGTTTGCAAAATTATTATCCAAGAGCTGTATCACAACAGAGGCAGTGGCCTTAGAAAGTCCTTAGGACATTCTCTAGTTTCTTCTTTATGAGTTCATCATAATCTCCACTTTTGAAATTCAATGCGGTCACACCAGCATGGGTCTCAATCCCTTCTCATTGTGTTCAACAAGCATTATTAGAGTTCATTGGTGTAGGTGAATATAGCCTAGATGCTAGGAATTCTTTCAATGACATATTCTAAATTTCTAACAAAAATTTTAATAATTCAAAATAATCCATACCAACTTTTTCATGTTAATTTAAATTATTCTATTATATTACCATTAGTTCAAAAATCATTCCAATTAAATGTGGTGGAGAAACTGAGAATGGAATTGTTCTAGCTAATCTTTAAAATGCCTTTTCAGATACCAAAAAAAGGTTTAATTTCTTTGTGGTTTTATTTCTTATGAGCAAGTACAGTGAGTTACAATACCTGCATTTTCCACTTCCTAACTAGCAAGAAATGCCACTTAACAGAATAAAAAAGGAATAATGAAGCATAGTAAGAGGTTCCAGAACATCCCACCCGACAGCTGCGTGCCAGCTGCCACTAAGGAAAGACTGGACACACAACGGGCAGCACAGGGCCCAGGAGTACTTTTTCCTCTCGGCAGTGGTGGGTGGAAAGTTCCAATGAAAAAATTGCCAGCGTGATATTGTACTGTAACATTTTGTTCTTCTGAGCAGTCTGTTTTCAAAGCATATTCATACTCCAGGGCTCATTGCTCATGGAATTTCAGACTGGCTTACTGTTTCTCTTTAGCCTGAAAAACAGGTAATACTTTGAATTTTTAAAATGCATTTCATTCCTATGTTCCGGGAGGAAGCATTATATCAGAGTCTTTGGTACACTCAGTTAATGATCCAATTTCAAATCCCATCATCAATCAGGTTTGTCTGAATTCAACTTTATAAACAACTGATAGAATCTCTGGGACTAAAACTGTGGACCCAGGCTTAGTCACTTATAACCCGTGATAATAGAAGAGATAGCTAACCCTAGTCCTCAAATAAGGAAATAAGGTTCCAGCAGTCCTGAGAACAAATACTCTTACAGGGTGTCTAATATGACCCATCCATCAACAATGTCTAATTGGGAATTTTTTCGTGGCCTCATGAGAGTTTGCACTTCAGCACATCTTTAAGCTCTACAGGTCAAGTAGCTACTGGACAGTTACTTCCATTGCTGCATTATTGTGTTTTATCTCCACTTTGTTATTTATACGTTAACCCAGAACCAGAGTGGCCTCTGAGGACTTCTGGAACTGGGATGTTCTTAAAGCGACAGAGCTCAAGAAGAAGTGGAGATAAAACGCCACTTCTTAACACAGATGCCTCAGCCCTCCCTCATTTCCTGCTAGGGCCACCAGCTCATATTCTTCCACACAGTTAAAATTGGTCCAAATATCAAGGAAATGTACCATCGATTCCAACTAGAGACCCTTACTCTTTTAGCATTCGGTAACCATTATCGAATAGGTCATTTTTCGTGGACCTATCCCCTTCATGGAGAAACAGAAAAAATAAAGATAATTAGGACCGTGGGACTGATGTAGATTCAGGGGGATTGGGAACATGGTACCACCTGACCAGTCAGTAGGAAAGCAGAGTTGTTAGAATCAGCTCCTGAACTGCTGAAGGGAAAGCAGATGGTTTTTTTTTAATTTTAAAACCTTGAAGCTCCACTATCATACGAACTTGGGACATTTTAAGATAAATTTGGCAGTCTTGATAGTATAAGGACACAATTGGATTGGATCTATAAATCTCATTCGGTTAGGGGAAGTCCACAGGGTAATCGGCACCTTTTTAGGAAGCAGGAATATTGAGAGGACGTTTCAGCCGTCAGAGGTCTTCATCACATAATCTGCGACCACCGTTTTCTAACGCTCGTTGGTGGAGCCTGACCAGCAACTGTCATAAGCATTTAAGAAGCGAGTTCAATAATGCTTACAGAGATTTCAGTTCTGGTCATCTCCCATATACTGGAGAAGGCTGCCACCCACTGTGGCACTACACTGGTGGCAATTAAAGGTGCAGTAGGTACGAACTGCCCACCACAGGGTCAACGCTGCTCCAACAGAGGACCTGCTCACTAGAAGAGGGTCAGCTTCACTACGGGATTGGGAGAAGTCATCCTGGTGTGATTGCTGGTGTGTCCAGGGCTATTAATCTCTTGGCTCTGAAAAGTACTCATTTGTTTCTATTTTTTTCTAACCCTTTTACTGTTGTTGTCCCTTAAGAATGCTGAAACTGCCTTGATTTATTGCTTTCGTCCATCAAAAGAAGAGGAACAGCACACTCATTCAGCTATGGCTCTGTAGCCCGCAGACGTCAAGTCATGGGAGTGGGGGCTCTAGCTACACTGCTGATACAGAGAGCACCTGTTTTATCAGGCGTCATTCAAAAGAGAACGCTACTTTCAGACACCACAGTCCTCCCATGCACGTGTTTAGGAGCCTCAGAGCAGGTTGTCTATATGTGACAAAGAAGTATGCTTGTCAACTCCTGTGACAAATTGAAGGCAGGTGCCTTTAAAATCACTCAAGAATGTTTTCAACAACAGCAACAACTAAATTGCTTAGCAAAGACAGCGGGCAGTAAAAGCCATCATGAAACCAACTCACTGGGAACCCACAGGGGACAATCAAAAAAGAGCGTCTGGTCCAATCTCCTAAGTGAAAGGAAACAGTCACGTCTTCCTTCTCTACCCACGTGAACATTTTTTTACACACGATGCTGACCTGTTTTGCTAAGGTGTCCAAGGTTTGAATAATTGTACTATATTCCTCCTAACCAATACCCTTGCTTAAATCAATGGATATGTAATCGACCTAAAATAGTTTACTATCTTTATAAGCATGTTTTCATGTTACATTGCTCTGGACCAGAAAATATTGTGAGGACAGGATGTCCCAACTTTATTCCTCACGTTCAGAAAACAAGCCATTTGAAGGAACATTTTTTTTCCTAAGTCATAAAATATCAGTGCATTGAGGGAAGGTAATTAAACAAACTGTGGCTTAAAATCTACGACTATTAGGGCTATCATTTGGGAGGAAACCTTAAAGTGGTATCTGATAATGTTTATTAGATTAAAAAATGTAACACTGGTTTTTTTCACAAAACTTGATAATGGGAAAAAAGCTTAATATATTACAAGGCCAGCTTAAACAAATACATGAGACAGAAGCTATCTGGAGGGAACGTACTTGCCTTTGATAAAGGTGGTTTGATAGATCTTCTTTGCTCAGTAAAGATAGGAAACTCGGAAATGTGATGAGTCCTTAACACTCCTGATGCTGACAATAAAAAGTAGCTAAAACAAAGAAAGCCATGAAGAAAAATCAGGATATAGCAAAATACCATAGGAGCATTGATTTTTATTGTATGCAACAGGTTTATTCAGATGGTGAAGAAAATCACTCCTCAAAGGCTAACAGCCGATGAGTTCAACGCTGCTATCCTTGGAAATGGGCTGCGATGGGGGTTCTCCAAGAAACCGTAAGCGAAAGCCCTAGCAGCCCCTCCAATAGACACCGCTGTTCTCAAGCTCATCCGAAAGCACGTTTAGAGGTCGGGACTGCCACTGAGGGTGGGATAGCTTCAAGCTGGCCTGTCCCTGAGCCTCTGATCCGTGGTGGCCCATAAGGAACAAGACGTAGGGAAAAGGGAATTATTAATCCACAATATGAGTTCATCCGAAAGCACGTTTAGAGGTCGGGACTGCCACTGAGGGTGGGATAGCTTCAAGCTGGCCTGTCCCTGAGCCTCTGAACCGTGGTGGCCCATAAGGAACAAGACGTAGGGAAAAGGGAATTATTAATCCACAATATGAGTCACTAAGTGATGATAGTGCAAAGAAATTCATAAACCCTTCCTGCGGTTACAATGATCTGGCAGGTCAAGAACACGCTGTGATACTTCTTCTTCCCCTCGTCCTGAGTTCTTAGTCACTACCTGAAACCTTTGGCAAATCCCTCTTGATTCTCCGTGCAGATAGTGAATTCTGGTATTTAGAGCTGATGAAAGTTCCTCCCTCTATTTCATGCTTTTGAGGCAAAATGAACACGTATCAGTAGAATCCGTGACAGATACAAGCCCATGATAATGGCTCAGGGATACATTTTTAAGGGATTAAAGGTAGCTTTACTGACAACATAAAGCATTCCATCCCTTTAAAGCAGAGAAAATTTTAAAGGGAAGGAAACCCGATCTCATTACGACTTTTTTTTCTCTTGGTCAGAACTTGTTTTTTCCTTTTCCCCCAGTATCGTTAGGTTTTTTCTTTCTCATAATTTGTTTTCTGTAGAGCCGGACACCAAGTGAGAGTGTATGCTCCCTCCTTCAGATTAGAATACAACCTAACCCTCATTCCTCTCATCCCTGTACGTAAGGAACAGGATTGTTTCTCTTCCACTTTGACGTTTAGGAGAGCTGAAGTGACAGTGATTGATAGTCACACACACGTGAGCAGTGCCCAGAGGAGCGCTGCACTTCCCCGTCCTCGATGCAGCAGTAGCCAGCCCTTCTCTGCAGAGTCCCCAAAAAGCACCAATATTTGGCCCATCGGAGGCCTGGACTTAGCAGTGTTCCCTGTTGAAGAGATGATCTGAATGACAAGTTGAATCTGTGTTGTTTTCCTTCAGGACTATAGTCCAGTGGACAATCTGCTACTATATGGAAATAGTAAGCTGTTTTCATTCATTCAGTGCCATAATCTCATGAAGACTTAAAGAGGGTAAAAGCAAGTAGGTGGTCCCACCAATAATCTCACTTATCTTCACAACAAACGTAGCAGGCAAATCTAGAAGGCTTGAGAAAAATTAAATACCCACTCATACCCAGAGACAACCCACTGTCAGCAGGATGGGCTCTGCATCTTCCCAGAGTGATAAATTCCAGAGATCTAAGTGGACGGGACAAGCACGTATCTGTGAAATCACGGCCTGGGCGTGGCTCTCACCTGTGATGTGCAACAGGCTGAAATGAGGACCTGGTGAACGGTCTTGGAAATCCAATCCAACAAAATAATGCAACATTCCTAGGACTACCAGATGATGAATGCTTAATGATTTGACCTAATTTATTAAGATCACATCTGTAAAAGTGTTATGTAAACTATTTTAATAACTAACTTATGAATTATACTTACAGTTATAGCAATGATTTTGTAGAATGTTTCAATGCATGTTTATTCTGAGAGTTACCAAGGACACACTGGACTGGGATCTTCTTTAAGCAGGACTATGGTAAGAACAGAAACCCTTCCCTTTTTCCTCTTTTCTTCATGCCAACATGTTGGCGCTCCCTTTTGTTATTTTCTCTCCACCTCATCTTCTCTCGTTGCCAAAAGGACCATACAAAATCATTTTGTAAACTTTCAAGTTTAGGTGCTACAGAATAAATGTGTGAGCTCTCGGCGCTCCCTTTTGTTATTTTCTCTCCACCTCATCTTCTCTCGTTGCCAAAAGGAACATACAAAATCATTTTGTAAACTTTCAAGTTTAGGTGCTACAGAATAAATGTGTGAGCTCTCTTGGTAAGTTTTGCATTTTTAAAAGATGTGCAGGTAGAAGAGGATCAGAACAATTCAGAGTAAATGACATTAAGAATCAGTAACAAGGGGCAACAGAAGGGTAAGCAATGGGGCAGTTTCTGGCATCCCTGAAATTATGTCACATAGCCATACACTTCCTTGCACATGTACAGAGCTGCCACTCTTCCTGGTTTCTTAACGCTCATAGATGGACTGGCTTGTTGATTTTTTGGCCTGTGCAGTCGGAGCCCTAATTTTTTTTAGTTTTTTGGTGAGCAAAAGTCCTCACAAGCATAAGCCAATAAAGCAGGAATTGGTTATTCAAAAGAATTATACTAAAAACAATAAAAACAGTGATAATGACTACTAATAACTGTCACTGCTGCTACTTATGGGGCAGTTACCATATATTGGGGATTCAAGTGATTTACATATAGGCATCTTACCTCGCTGTGCAACAATCCAACAGGATGGGAGTTATCCACCCCCATTTCACAGATGAGAAACTGAGACCCAGAGACTCAGTAAAAGGATGAAGTCTTTTCTAGAAATACATGGTTTATAGATATTTTACTAGAAAGGCCTACACCCTTACACTTTGCTTCCTTACCTATAAAACAGATGAATATTTCATGTTGAGAAAAGTAGACAGAGAACTTAGGTTCCCTGCTATATGTTTTCAATCTACTATTTCATTTATTGGGGTATGTTGTCCCCAGGCACTCAGGATAGAGTGGAGACCTCTTGTTTTGGTTGTGGGGGCTGTTTGCACACTGTGGAGAGCTGTGTGTAGCAGTGAGTTAACGCAGACTTAGCAACACCTGCTAGAATCCATTAGAGGTGGTGTCTTTCAACTTGACGTCAGTGGCACTTTAAACGATTTCAAACAGAAGGGCCCCAGCTGGTCATGGAGCTAAAGTACACCCATATTAGGATGTGCGTCATATAAATATAGATGTGTACATAACATAAATATAGATCCCCCTTGCAGCACACTCTGTACCATATTGTTTGTGCAGTCATGAAGAGCTACTCATTTCAGTAAAGACGATTTCCACCCCAGGAAACGCAACTTTTTTGGCAGTTTCATTTACAATTGCAAAGAAAAAATTCGAGACGAAAAGTAAAGAAAAAAATTTCAGAGGGAACAATGAAATTAAAGATCATGCCTAGGATCCTAAGCTTTTTAAAATCTTAACCAAGAGTATTAAAAATTAATAACGTTAAGCATTCAGTGAAATATGAAAGTAAAACTAAATGAAAAACAGACATTGATTTTCGCCTGTTCACCTGTCCTGGAAGCTAACACGGATGATCGAGGCCATCCATCAGGAGGCCGTGCTATTGCCGACCACAAATAAGCCCTGAGCTTCTTGAATATAAACCATCCAAACCCAGACACTTTCTGCTGCTTTGGCCCAATTCCATGAAACGACTCATTTCCTTGGGACTCCATCAGGAAAAGTTAAGCTCACCCTTAACTTTTTCAGTGCTTTTTATTTGGGGATTACAAAANATCAGGAAAAGTTAAGCTCACCCTTAACTTTTTCAGTGCTTTTTATTTGGGGATTACAAAACCAGTATCTGTTCAATGCAGAAACCTTGGAAAACTCATAAAAACACAAAGATGTTTTTAAAATCATCTGATGCTCATAATTCCACTCCACACTGTTATAATCACCATTAAAATTTTGGTACACGTCTTTCTGGTTATGTTCTTGTGTTCACATACATTCGTCAGTCTTTCCCTCCCTCGATGGTGTTTTGCTGTACATTCCTTGTGTTTTCACTTAGCAATACATTGTAAGGTTTGCCAAGTCTGAAATATCCTTCTCTGGCCTGATATTTACTGAATACATAGTATTCCATTGTATAAATTCTGCTGTATGGACTATGACCATTTTTCTGAACCAAATTCTTAATTTTGGAGTCTTTCAGTTGTTAGCCATTTCACCTATCTATACACACACACATACACATACATAAATATATATGTGTGTATTGTATAATGATATATATATTATGTATAATGTATATACAATTTGTGTGCAATCTTTAATAACTGTTGTCAAAGAGACTGTTACTCACCTACCTTGCATCTATTTTTCTCTTCTTCCTTGCTAATGTGACTCTCATTTTGTAGAGATATCTTTGGCTAAATTATTTTGCCTCTTGTATGGCAAAGTCTGGTCAATACAGTGTAAGCAGCCAACTCTGAGCAGTACTTCTGGGATATCCCTTTGCAGTGGAGCAGATGTGGCTGCCCTCTTCCCCTGGTCTTGAGCATTTGCTTTCACCGCTCCGATTTTCTTGCCTGGGAAGGACATGCGATGCTTGGAGGTGGGCAGCCCTCGTGGGGCCATGATCTGAAAACATCGGCTAAGGTCGTGGTGGAAAGAGGAAGGACTGGATCTGGTGTCACCACAGGCCACCATTCCAGCCCTAGATACTTACTTCTAAATTTCATGTTGCATGACAGAAACAAATTTCTATTTGATGGAAGCCATTGTCTGTTTATTTATTTATTTTTTTGAGTTTCCGTTATCCAAAACAGAACATCGTGGGGTTGACACTCCATATCCACAGATTCAACCAATTGCAGATCAAAAATATTTGAAATAACAATACAACAGTAAAAATAATACAAATAAAAATAATGCAGTATAAATTGTTTACATAGTATTTACACTGTCTTAAGTATTAGAAGTACTCTATAGGTGATTTAAAGTATACAGGAGGATGTGCATAGCTTATACTCAAATACCACGCCATTTTATACTAAGGACTTGATCATCACAGATTTTGGTATCTGTGGGGGGCCCTGGAACTTACCCCTTGTTAATACCAAGGAACGACTGTACTAACAGAGTTGCCTTAAGTATAAATATCTTAGAAAAGGGATTGTGAGAGTTCACAGGGTGCACATATTTTAAAGACTGTAGTTTCTTACCAATCTGCTTCCCAGAAAGTTTGTATCGATGCTAACTCCTGCCAGCAACGTATGAAAGTGCCCATCAGCCACGGCCACCACCGTGTGTCTTCTATCCTGACCCGGTCCCAAGGGAACAAATGACTTCATGGCGGCTTTCCTTTCCACCCCGCATATTGACACATTCAAGCACATTTTGGTTTCAGTTTTGGTTTCACCTGCTGTCTTGACTGTTCATGCTTCTGTTAGTTTGTCATTTATGCATTTTCCTCAGTTTCTCTGCGGTTATTCTTAAGGTTAAGAATTATTAGAAGAAGTCACAAAGATAGTTACCAAGTTGAATAGATTCTTGGAACCTTTGGAAGTATCTGTGTGAAATCATGTCGGGCTAGGGGCCAGGTGGCAGGGGCGGAGGCTGGGAGCATCTCGGGGAGACACAGCCTTGCTGCAGGGGGCCCTGTGGTGCCTTGGACATTGCTTGTGAAGTGGCACGTCCCCTGATGATCCAGACATGGGTTGCAAAGGGACGACCCTTCTTCACTCTCACTCATTTCTGCCCCTCACGTGCCTACGTGTCTGTATCATCTAGCACATGACTGGCACCTTTTTCCTTCATAAAAATGGAAATAGCCACGCAGCTCCCCCACTACCTTCTCAGGGTTCAGGGCAGCTTCCTCAGCCATGGTCAGCAAAAGTAGTTTGGGGCCCTTGGAGGATTACGAGTGGAGGGACGAGTCCCCAGGACGTCAGCATCAGCATTGCCAAAGTACCCTTGCGGGGAACTGTTGGGAGAGCACAGAAGGCCGTCCATATGATGTACATGAAGACAAGTGCCTGGCGTGTAACTAACCAATACTCGGAAGGCAAATCACATCAGAGCTCCGATTGTTTTCAACGGTGCACAGGTAAGGTGATTTGGGCAAGCAAACTGAACAACAGAAACCCAAGTCCTCAGGTACCCATCAGCTATGGATGGGCTGGGGAGGCCAGGAGCAGGAGGGGACTGTCCTCATAGCAGGCAGCATGGGTGGGTTCCTGGGCTGGTGCCACTCCATTGTCGACATGGCAGTGGCCTTGTGCTGGCCACTAAGCACTTTCTCAGCATTAGCCGTCACTCTAGCATGCAGGTGAGGGGCTGAAAGTCACAGGACTCCTTGACAATGTCAGCATGGGGCAAACCCTGTGCCCACAGCCGCAGCCACAGCGTCTGGCCCAGATGCTCAGTCTCCATGTGTCGTGGCTCTGCTTTTTCTTTCCTTCCTCAACCGGCTCTTGCCATCTCCCATGTGGATGGTGAGGCAGCCCCGCCCTAGCCTCATTTACTCTAGCCCCGTTCCTTTGGCACCGGGTCACCCTCCCTGGAGGCAGCCCCTGCAGCAAGCCCAGAGCGCGGCACACACCAGCTCCTCTGCACAGCACCACCAGGCCGTCCTGCTTCTCCTTTCCTCCAGGGCTAAGTTGAGGACCCACCTGCGAGAAGCCTTTGGAAGTGAGGCCAGCCTAATGGCTGTCATTCGGAACTCCTCATCTGGTTCCCTGAAACTGCCGTGTTCTACAATGACCAGCACTTCCTCTAGCCTGACTCCCTGCTTCTGCCGGGTGATTCCCGTCCTTCCGCTAACTCAGACTCAGCGTCCCCAGCCCCTCACTAGTTCTTCATCCTTTCTCTCAGCAGCCACCTCCAGAGCCACAAAAACACTGCCTTTCAGATGTAAAGGTATGTGGGAACAGCTAAGGGCGCAGCTCGGTACCCTACAGCCACAGATGACAGGTGCGAGGGCCCCACTCAGGGCTCTGCAGGAGGGAGGGGCACCGTGGCTGGGACAGAAGCCCAAGGACTCTGCATCCGTGCTCTTTTCCTGGAGTCCCCCTTGCT
>NW_007727612.1:238849-239892 GCF_000696425.1 Galeopterus variegatus | reverse complement strand
TGGCTGGGACAGAAGCCCAAGGACTCTGCATCCGTGCTCTTTTCCTGGAGTCCCCCTTGCTTCCTGATCACCACCAGGCCGACTCCAGTGCTGTGCCTCTGTCCCGCAGATATCCTCGAGCCCACGGTGTCCTACTGGTTACCACCAATTTGTGTGTGTGTGTGTGTGTGACCGATAAGGGGATTGCAACCCTTGGTTTGGTGTCGCCTGCACCTCACTCAGCCAGTGAGCGCACCGGCCATCCCTATAGAGGATCCGAACCCACGGCGGGAGCGCCGCTGTGCTCCCAGCCCCAGCACCGCACTCTCCCGAGTGAGCCACGGGGTCGGCCCAATTCTTTAAAATCTATGACTTCGATCATGTCATCCCCCATAGATACTGAAACAGAGTGGGTCCTGTGCTTCTGGCTCAGGACATGCACCCCGATCTTTCACTCCAGCACAGTCAGTGCTCCCTGCAGCTTCTTCCCTGGGTGCTCCCCTCTTGTCTGGAACCTTCCCCGTCCCCTGTCCAGCCTCATCTTCTCACCCCCAGGAGCTCTCCCAAGCTCCGCTCTGGACCATCATGAGAGGCAGCCTCTTCCACCTTTAGTGCTCAGAGCACATCTCAGCAGGCTCTTAACCAATGCTGCCTGGATGCACAGACCTTCGTGGTCTTATTTCCTACCTTATCTCTGTGACTGGATTACAAATGCTTGCAGGGCAAGGACAAATATGCCCCCCTCATGCTCTCCTGTAAACAGAAGGCACACTGTGAACATCCCTGAATGGTGGCTCTGGTCCTAACAGTCTCGGACACTATTCTCTTCTGCATTTTTCTAGAATGCTTAGTAGACAGTGGAAAAACAGGCTTTTCTCTGGGTACTTCATTTGAAGATTTTCTTTGAACCATATTTTTGTTTGTCTTTGGAAAATTCAGTGGATATGGTCGCTATCTAATGATCAAGAAACTGAGACCCACGCACTACTGCTGAAGATGACAGTGTTGATAAACAGTAACTACCTCACAAGGAACAGGTAGGGATGGTGATGTCCCGAAATGGG
>NW_007727612.1:232053-238764 GCF_000696425.1 Galeopterus variegatus | reverse complement strand
ATTTTTGTTTGTCTTTGGAAAATTCAGTGGATATGGTCGCTATCTAATGATCAAGAAACTGTGACCCACACACTACTGCTGAAGATGACAGTGTTGATAAACAGTAACTACCTCACAAGGAACAGGTAGGGATGGTGATGTCCCGAAATGGATATTTTTGTTTGTCTTTGGAAAATTCAGTGGATATGGTCGCTATCTAATGATCAAGAAACTGAGACCCACGCACTACTGCTGAAGATGACAGTGTTGATAAACAGTAACTACCTCACAAGGAACAGGTAGGGATGGTGATGTCCCGAAATGGAATGATGTCCCGAAAGCTCGCAGCAGAGGTGCTGCCATAGACCCTAATGCTTAATGTCCAGCAACTCATATTATTTTCTGCTTTCCCAGAACATTTTGGCTTTTTCTCTGACTGCCGCTTCAATCTCCCAAGAGAACCCAGTCAGAGATGGAAAAAAATTGTCCTTCTTTACCTGTGAGTTTATCCGTTGAAGAAGTTAACAGCAATTTTCAGGTAAAAAGAATGGGAGAGAGATGAGAGAGTCAGGTCCCTTAGGATGAGAGAGTCAGGTCCCTTCACTCTTGTTCTCTCTTTCTGTCCAGTTCAGGGCGGAGTGGCCCCCCCACCTCACCCCTCCCCTGGATTCATTCCAGACCCGTGCCAGGCACCAGGGAAATAAATATGAATGAACCAACGACTTCTGCCCTCAAGGAGTTCACAGTAACAGAAGCAGAGATATGCACACATCATTGCAACGGAGTGAAATAAATGCCGTAGAATAAGCCCAAATGCCAGCATGGTCACAAAGGAGAAGATAAAATCCCTCTGAGGAGTTAGGAAACGCTGCTTGCAGGAGCTCGAGCTCAGCTGGGTTTTTAAGGATGAGTGGGAACTCTCCCATTGAATGTAACGGGAGAGGAAGGAAACGTTTTGTGAAGACACAGAAGTCGATGAGGGAATCCGAGGGGGTGGGTAATGGTTAGTGCACTGGAGGCAGACCAGGGAGGAAGGGCCTTGGGCTGTCCAGAAATGCAAGGGACAGTCAGTAGACAAAGGAGTCTGGACGTTATCCTGAGGACAAGGGGGAGCCTCTGAAATGTTTTAAGTGGAAGTAAGGTGATAATATTTGCATTATTTTTAAACACCCCTGGCCACAGGATGAGATGAAATTGAAGAAGCAGGACTGGGCCAGAAGACCATGGCGTGGTCAGAGCAAGAAGGAGCCAGGGCTGAGCCAAGGCAGAGGCAGCAGAAACACAGACAGGAACACGTCTGACTGGAGCAAAGCAGGTTTCAGGACCACACTCATCTGACGTGTCCTCTGGGCTGATGAAATACTTGGAAGCTGAGCAACACTTGTAGCGAGAGGATTGATGGAAAGATTAACTTACATTTGATGTTCCCTGTTACAGGTGTAAATTAAAGGTGTTTTCCTGGCCCTGACCCAAGAATTCTTTGTGTTCTGAGTATGGGCTCCCTGGTCTGAGGGGTGCAATGATGACTCTGTGTTTCCAGGTCAGTTGAGAAGCACCCAAAAGATCCTCAGTCTTCACTCGGGCATGGGTTTCAGGAGCAGGGACCCCCTGAAAAAAGCTGGGACCGGAGTGGCATTGGCCCCAGTACTCAAGGAAGGAGGGAGGAAGTGGCAGGAGGTTGAAGTTTCCAGAGTGTCTGAGGCGTGTGTTCCGTTCACACCCAGCAGCCTGAGAAGGGCAGACCCTCGACTCAGGCATCGTGCACAGCATGTTGGTGTAACTAGAGGAGGACTTGAAGGAGCCCCGGGAAGAAGGCCTTAGGAGCCCCCAGGAGAGGTGTTTGCCTGTGTCTGGAGCCCGGGAAATGGGACCCCCTGCCTCTACTGCACCGCGTGGGCTTGGGCAAGGAGCACCCCAAGGACAACAAAGATGAAGATGCTCTGCCTGTCACCAGGACTCCATCTCCTCCAGCTGCGCGGCCTCAGCAAGGGGACAAGCAGGCGCTTAAACCCAACTCACATGAGCCGCATTGTCTAGGGACCAAACCCTGCCTCCTCTCTTTTGTTCTTTATTTTTTCCCACCCCATCAGCAGCCCCCCAGCTGCTGGGAGGGGTGAACGAGAGATTCCATTAGTGGAAGGACATTTACGTCTATCCACAAGTGGCTTTTCATCAGTGTTTATTTCTTCTTTCTGGATCCTCGGCCCTTTGTATCTTTCTATCCAATGATGTTTGCATTTTGTCCTACATTTTGGAAACTGCAGAGGACCAGGCCTCTTTATACATTCTCTTGAGATCTCAAGGCCGTTTTATTTATGGCCTTTTCCAGTGTCGCTTTGGAGAAAGGGAGGACAGAGGATTAGAAGTTGGAGCGGTGGTGGCCACGTGGCGCAGGAGTGAAGGCCGTGGGCTCTGCAGCCTGCCCGGCCATTTACCTGCGCATGAGCCCAGCTGAGTTACCCCGTCGCCCTTACCTCGGTTTCTCCACGTGTAAAATGGGTACAATGCTAGTTCTTCCCTCACAGGCTTGGCGACGGGAGTTCTGAGACAAGGCACAGCAAGCCCTGGCCTAAAGTCTGGCCCACGGTGGCGGGTGGTACAAGGAAGCCATCAGCAGCAGGGAGGGCCCTGCCCCTACCCTGCAAAGTGGAATCCTGAGGCATGGCTCCCACCATGGGATTCCTGCAGCCCCTCCCGGCGACCTTCCACAGTCCCTGAATGTGCCTGACCCAGGAAAACCTGGTGACAAGGAGAAAGCAAAACCCACCCCAGCCTCAACTCCTACCCACCCTCCCCAGGTCTGCACAAAGACAGTACCTACCACTGAGACCCAAAGACAAAGGTGCAAGGGACAGGTCTGAGACCCCAGCAGACATGACAGCTGGTTGCATGTTAGCTCCAGAAGCTCCAGAAACAGCTCCCACCTCTCCCAGGTGCCCACCACTGATGCGGGGGCCTTGCTTCCCTGCGTTGCTGAATTCGATTCTCACTTTGCTTCTCGGAAGAACTGTGTTTTGTGTGTTGTCTGTTTCCTTTTTTGTGGGCCAGGAGGTTTGCCATGGATTTTCTGAAAAGACAGTGAATGCTCTTTCTGTCAATCTGAAACTGTTTGGTGGGTGGGTTCCCCCACCACCTTTGCTTCTCTTTTCTTTTATTAAAGCTGACAAATGGGAGAGAAAATGAAAAAGAAAAGAGCAAGCTCAGTATCACAGGATGCTGGGAAAACAGCTGCTATTTATAGCCTGGTACATTTGCAGACATGTAAACACCTCTGTTAATCACGGCCCCTGCAGCAGGCGCTGGGGATCACTGCACTGCCCTGGAAGGCTGGCACCAAATATGGCAGAGCTGGGGAAGCCCTGACAAGGCTAATTGTGCCCCAAGTTGTTTTCAGAAACTGGGGAAATGAGGGCTGTACCCCACCTGCACCTGCCAAGCAGCAGAGGGCTATGCAGGGCCTTGGTGCTCTTGGCAGGTTATGCAAGAGAACAGCATGGCCAGAGCACCTCTAACTGGGCAAATCTAGCTGACAACATAATAGCAGAAATTCTTGCTTCCCGTGACAGCTCCACCATCTATCAACTGTGTGACACGGCAGGTCTTTCATCCAACACGAGGTTACAGCCACCTCATCAGGTGGGCACGAGGTTTCGATAAAATCAGAGTAAGTAGAAAGAAGGCATCATCCAGACTTCCTGCCGTGTATTAGCCTCAATTTCTATCGTCCAATCCAAAGTTTCCAGACCTGGAAGAAACAGTAAAATCTGACTTACATTCAAGTAAAAAATGGAGTCATTACATACAGATCCCTGAGATAACCCAGATGCTGAATTTAAGAAAAAAAGACTTTAAAACAACTACTATAAGTATGACCAAAAACTTAAAGGAAACTTAAACATTGTTATAATAAGTGAACAATTAAAGAATCTCAGCAGAGCAATTGAAATTAATTAATATAAGAACCAAGTGGAAATTCTAGAACTGAAAAGGGTACAATTTGAAATGAAAAATCCACCGATGAGCCAACAAATAGACCGGATATTGCAGAAGAAAGATAAGTAAGCTCGAAGATGAATCGAAGAAACTATGTGTTCTGGGGAATAAAAAACGAAGAAACAGACAAATATGCATTTTATAGACTCTTTGTGACCGAGTGGACAAATCATACAGCCTAACATACGTGCCACCTGAGTCCGAGAAAGGATAAGAGAGAAACATTGAGGTAGAAAAAAATTTAAAGAAATAACAGACAAAATTTCTTAAAATTTGGTTAAAAAAAAAAAACTAAGAACAACTTAGAGATATAAGAAGTTCATTAACCCCAAACAGCATAAATAAAGCAAAACACACCTGGGCACATAACAGTCATGATGCTGACAATAAAAAGACAAAAATCAGCCAGAGAAATATCATTACCGGGGACAGTTGTGTGGTTGGTGACAGAGGCCAGGAGACATGGGGTTTCCATGGAATGTGCTGGAAGAAGAGAAGAGACAACCCAGAATTCTACGTCCAGTGAGAATAGTTCTCAAAAATAAGACATTTTCAGATTTAAAAAAAAAAGGTGAGAGAACTCGCCACCAAAAGACTTGCTCTAGAAGGAGGAAGCTCAGAGTGAGCCGAGTTAGACCAGAGGGAAACCAGGAGGTACAGGAAGGAACGAAGAGCCCCAGAAATGCTTCTGCAACTTTTCATCTGCGGAGACCTGCAGAGATCTGAAGAGCCCAGCATTTCCTGGATTTCCTGGAATAAGTTTTCTGCAAAAGGCAAATACAATTGAGACTCTGCTCTTAAATAAATGAATTAACAATCAGACCAAAAGAGTCCTGTGCTGGGATGTTCCCCAGCATGGCTGTGAGGCAGCCTGCCGACCTCCAAAGCCAGCAGATTCATTGCCTGACCTTACTGACCAGAGAGGAAGGTTGGCTTCATTCTTACAGCAGCCTGGTGTCCAAGCGAGCCCACCTCTGCTCCACAGGCCAAATGTGCATTCTGTGGATCTCGAGTCCACCTGACCTCTGGTGGAGAACAAATGGACTCTACATCAATAACGAGAAAAAAACCAAAATCCTCTGCAGAAGGTAGTTGCTCAATATCACTCAGGAACAGGATTTCCTGGTGTGGCAGGAAAATTCCTGTAACAGTTAAGAATTTAGAAAGAATATTGCTTAAACAGCAAAGAAAAAAAAATTGGTTGTACATTCATATCGGTGGCTTTAATCACCATTGGCGATGTAGCTTATGGAAACGAAAGATGCTGCAGGCATCACTGCACACACCAGACATCACACTGAAGTGGTTGTTGTCACAGGAGGCATGGATCTCTTTGCACCAGGGGACACTTCTCTAAAAAAATAGGAATGATGATGCAAGCGAGGAGAACAGCACCTGTCACGTACCCCTGACGGGCACCGGGTTAGACTGGCTAAGGGAGGCAGTCAGAGCTCTTCCCACGCCAAGCCTCTGGCAGTGTGCACTGGGATGTGTCTCCTACACAAGAACCGCAGACAACACAAAATGTCTCCCTGTCCAAGACCCAGACGTTTTTAAATAAAAACCTCTACAGGGTGGAGGCAGACATCTAACGTCCACATCTGGGCACCCCCAGAGAAAGCAGGACTGTGTTCTTGGTGAGAAAGAGGACAGCAGAGGCCCCCCCTCGGGGACTGTGTTCCCAGCCACGTGGACAAGGGTCTGTCCAAAGCTGGGTCCCTGTGCCACACACCAGCATGGAAGAGGAAGGAGGACACTCAATTCACTCCCTGATTCATTGATAAAATATTGATCTTGTGCCTGGGCCAGGAGAGCTCAGAGCTCCAGGGACATAGCAGTGAACAAGACAGTTCCTGTGCAGGAACAGACAGGAACCCCTGAAACTAGAACCCAATGCTTCCTGCAGGCACCATGCAGACATCCAGAGCTCCATGCTAGCAGGAAATGCTCTGCAGGGACAGTAGCACCTCAGTGGAGACTCGAAGGCCTTTTAGGAATAAATCAGGAGGCCAAAGACCCTGTCCTTCCCATCTATTTACTCCACGGGTACAATCAAGGCACATGGAAAGATCATCTTTTCATAAATCATGCCTGGCATGTTTTCCAGCTGCTGAAAGATGTTCACACATTTCACTGTTTGGATGTTCCAGGGTAAAAACTAAAGCAGCTTTCAATGCTGAGGCCTAACTGCAATAGGGGGTGAGCCATAAAATGTATGAATACAGAGTTAAAAGCACAGTTTCTCAAATGTCCTCATGTATATGGAAAAAATAAACATCTGTTTAATTTACTTTGGTCCAAGAAGTAGAGACAGGACTTGGGAATAGGGAAATCTGGTTAAAAACGTTATTTTTCCTGGTATTTGATATGACGAACAGTGGCACTAATGTGTTAATATTTAAAGGTTCAGTGTCTTTGTTCTCATGACATTCTTACCGACTTGGTTCCAATGATTCTTTTAAGAGAACACTTTAAAAAGTGACAAGACAGACCATCGACTCGAGGGCCATAAGACAGCCTCAAAACCCTGCTCCATTTCCTAAGCACTGCCGAAAAGTTCACAGTGTTTCTACCACGGATCGTAAAAGTTTGGATTTATTAACGTGCAGAATCTCCAAGAAAGAGTCCTGCTGTAAAACTTCACATTTTAGTGGAAATGCAGTTCGAAAGAGCATCTCCCCAAAGCAGGAAGCCAGAGAACAGAATAGGACGATCCCAGGGGGACTGAGTGGGACGCAG
>NW_007727612.1:226602-231900 GCF_000696425.1 Galeopterus variegatus | reverse complement strand
GAACCCTCGGCGGGAGCGCCGCCATGCTCCCAAGCGGCGCACTCTCCAGTGCGGCACCGGGCCAGCCCAATACCTCGCTCTCTTTGCACTGTATGCTCAACTCAATGTGAATAGCAAAAGGGATACAACTTAAGCATTGTCAGAAAACAGTAAATGCCCCCAGAATGTCTCACACGTGTGAACTATTACAAAGTTCTCAATAAAGACATCCATTAACAGCTTCATGTTCATGACAGGAACACTAATGTCACACGATTTGGTCCCTGTCCCAATTAATAGACAAAGTATGTAAGGAAGCAGTTCACAAGGGAGAGAAATAGAAATGGCTAACAAACACGGGAAAATGCTTGGCCTCCCTGCACATTAAAACAACAGGATAGGTATCATTTTTACCTGGAACATCAGAAAAGTTGAGAGAGAGATCGCCTGTGTTGAAACCCTTACACAGTCGTGTGCATCTGAAGACTGCAGCCCTTTCAGAAAGCAATGTGGCAATGCATATCAAAAGCCTGAAAAAGTCATTCGTTTTCATCCATTAACTCTACTGCTGAGAATCTATCCTAAAGAAATAACCCAAACTTAGGGAAAAAAAGTATTATGCAAAAAGATTTCCATTGCAACATGGTTTATCATAATAAAAAGTTCAAAACAACTTGCCCGCCCAGCATCAAGGAAATGCTTAACCCAAATAGCAAAATTCAAGGGGGATATTCAAACTATTTTCTGACCATGTTTCATAAAGCATAGCATGACCATTCGGAAAGAATGCCTTGACCAATCAGTAAAAAAATAAAATAAAATAAAATAATAAAATAAAATAAAATAAAATAAATGAAATGAAATGAAATGAAATGAAGATAAAAGATTGACAAAAGCCAGAAAGGAACATTATTCAATGGTAATTAGGCAGGTACAGCCAGAAATATTAACAGCAAAATAAACAGTGATAGGATTCTAAATATAATCATATGAACAGTTCAGATTTTATAAATTGTATCCTTAGGAGAGGTTAATGCAGAGGGAATAATATTGTAAGAAAGGAATAATGTGGGAAAAAAATGACTCCTTTGTAGATCTTAATGATTTCTGTTTTCTTAAACCCAGATTAGGTCCAATTAGGTATTTAATAAAGCTTGTAAGAAAAATAAAAAATAAAAATAAAAAAAAAGAACGGGCACCAGCCGGAAGGCCATAGTGGTGAGTCCTGATAAGAACACTTGATCTGTACTACCACCTTTGAAAGTGAAGTTTCCTTGGAAATGGGGAAGTACTTGTTATATGTAAGTATATATCTGAACAGAGCAAAGAACTGGTGAAATTATAATAAAATGTTAACTATAGTTATCTCTGACTCTTGGGAACTATTGATTCTTCTCCTTCCTTGTGCCCTATTCTTTTTTTTTTTTTTTTTTTTTTTTTTTTGCAATTTTCTGCAAACAGTATCATGTTCATATAAAGAGAAAAAAGAAAGAAAGAAATGTTCTCAGCAGCATAGTTTTAACTGTTCAAAATCTTCATTTGTCTGTCCCAGGACTTCCATGAGATACCATCTTTCATCCTAACTGGGGAGTGTGTTAATCAATTTTTATGCATATTGGTGGAACAGCCTGGAAAACATCCACAGTTAAATAATCAAGAGCACTATATAACTGTTGTGTTTTATGAAATGATGTTTTCCCCCATTGCTCTGCTAACATTTGGAGATTTGGAAATTATATTTAGCGGGGTAAATCGAACTTGTTATTTTAATTTAAAATTTTATTGAAATAATCCTAGATCGACATGCAGTGATAAGAAATAACAGGGAGGGCACCCAGCGCCCTTTGCTCAGTCTGCCCCTGTGGTTACATCTTTCAAAACTAGGGCGCAGTATCCAAGCAGGACACTAGGATCGACACCAACTACCCACGTCATTCAGACTCCCCGGCTTCACGTGGACTCATGTGTGCGTGTGTGTGTGTGTTTGATTCTATACAGCTTTGTCATGCATATGTTTGCATATCCACTACTGTGATCAAGACTCAGAGCCAGTCCATCATCACCAGGAGCCCTTTCGCTAACTTGTTTTTGACTTTGAACGTGCAAGTCCTATAACCCATAATTAACCAACCTGTATACTCACCTCCACGTTCATATTTTAAATTATGCATTCTAGTTGCCCGGTCAGAGCTTATCAAATAATGAAGACACTGGTGTCTACATCTTCAAACACTGAAATCACTATTACAGGAAAAATCAGTGCAACCCTCTCCAATCCCCACTGCAACCCTCTCCAACACCCCCACCCCCGGAGCAGGACGAGCAGGTGTGTTGTTCTGCCAACCTGCTGAATTAATAAAATGTGGAGATATTTCCTTTAACAGCTCCCTTCCTCTTCTCCCTTCTCCCACTAGAATGCCACTAGAGTTATTTTGTTTACCTGGGCCACCAAGAATCTGCAACCACAAGTGTCAAATATGATTATTGGCCCACCTGACTGATAACTTCAGATTTCTGAGTCCCTTTTTCCTTTTGGACTTTCCTTTAGGAAATTAAGACAGAAGAAGGTTGAATCAAGGGGTATCTCAAGCAACATATTTTGGGTGAAAAACAGATAAAGTCAGAACAAAATATTTGCTGAGTTTGGAAAGTGGATTTTTTTATTATTATTTTATCATTACACAATGTGAACATTTTTTGTGGCCCTTTACCAATTTCCCCCTCCCCTCTTCCCATCTCTGGTGTCCTCAGTTCCAAATTGGGACTTAAGGGGCTCTGTCCTCTCCTCTGTCTCTCTGTTGTCCCCATGGCCATGTACGTTGCTCTAATGTGACACTTGGATGTTGTTTTACAAATGTTTCTTGCCTTCTCTAAACACAATTCCATGAGCTTTCTCAGGACAGGAATTTGGTCTTGAATATTTTTTCTAACACCTTGAAGATCTCAACCACCTGAAGTAGCTTAGGCCATTCAGTCAGTGTACAACAAAAATCATACTGAATGAGAATTAAGTAAATTTTTAAAGACATAAAATTAATTTCCTTTAACAGTGTCAGTCAAAAATTGGCAAACTCAGTCCAAGAGAGATTCTTTTCTAAACCCAAACCATCATAGAATAGGCCCTAATATATTGTTAGTACAATAAACAGTTATAAAGCACCTACTATATGCAAAGCACTATACTCAGTATTGCGGAGGACACAAACAAAAATTTTTTAAATCTCTGTTTTCAAAGAGTTTAAAGTGTAAGAGGAAAAATAAAATAGGTACAGGGATACTTATGCTTCATATAAAACTCCATAATCAGTAAGTAAAACTTTAAAATCAGCATGTAAATGAAATGTTCCAAAGCTCCCAAGTGCACATGACAACCATCACATGGCGCTCCCCAGGAGTCAGAGCACAGAGGGGCAAAAGCCAGGCCTTCGTCCCCCTTTACATCCTTGCTTTCGAATGAGGGGGATAAAAGGCCACTGTTGGAGAGTTTATTCTAAAACTCAGACAAGTGGGCTTTCGCGCATGTAGAGTTTGAATGCTGCGTGGGTGGTGTTGGTTTACAGGGTCCACTTTCCCACCTGCCTCTCCTTAAGGAGGCTACACAGATTTTCATCCTCTTACCCTCCCTGGTCCAGGAGCCCATGGGCTTTGGGGACACTGGCTCTCACCATGTCAGGGCGGCCAGGGTAGCCACTCCTCTGTCCCGGCCGTGGCGTCTGGGCATGCAACCTACGCAGGCTGATCTGGCGACTCTCAAGCGTGCTGCTTGGAAACACTCTGCCTGCTCCTTGTCCTGTGTCCCTCTAGAAACAAGGGGCCAGCTCTCAGACGAAGCTCAGCCTCAGAGGACGGAACACGATGACACCATCCAGCACTGAGCTGACTCTCGTATCTGCCCTCCTCTGCTCTGTCAGCTCCATGAGATAGAAACAAAAATCTTTTTTGCTTAACCAGTTTGATCTGGGTTCCTAAGTGATACACACACCATAAGAGACAGTGCCGAGACTTAAATCATCTTGTTTATAATTGCTTTTGAAATCTTAGTCTTTTGATAGGAACATTAGGTGTTTTGGGCCTCAACTCAAAATGTCTATGCCAGCCAAGAATGGAGAGGACTTGACATCTGAAGAAGAATTTAAACATCTGGCAATTATCCTCGGCCTTTAGAAGTCACTTATTCATGCTGAGCTTCAGATTTATCACCTGCAAAACAAGGGAAATGGAATGTACCTGGAGTCTCATGAAGCGTCATTCCAATAACGAATGAGGTTGGTTGTTCAAAGTGTAAGGTACAAGGTATTAGTATTAAAAACATTTCAACCTGGCCCAATATATACTTAAGTGGAATAATGAATGATAAAACCAACTTACCCATTTAGATAGAGTTGCAAAACTTCCAGTACAAGCTGTAGCTGTGGCCAGTGCTGCAGGGTCATTCCTACCCCACCAATACCGGGATGAGGTGCTGGACCCACCCTGAAAGCCATGGCGGCTGAACGCTTTTCTGCCCCACTACCTCCTTCTGTGTATTTTTTAAATCTCAAATAAGTGAAAAAAAAAATACTGTAGTTCAAAGTTCCAACTATATCATTCAATCCAACATCTAAGGAAGGTAAGAAGCAATGAAAAAATTAGAATCTTCCTTTTGTGGAGGTGTGTTGCCATTTGGTAAACATTTTCAGACATAGTAGCCACGGAGTCCACAGAGAAGAATCTGGAAGGTGTGAGATGCATCAACTGTGTGTTTTCCATACTCAGTGTTCAGTGTCTCTTGTCCTCAGTGCTTCGTCTTACTTTGTCACTGATACCAAACGTTTAACTCAGAAAGATATAAGATTCAAAAAGATGGTAAGGGCGGATTTGTTCCCCTAACACAAGGACATTTGTTTTTGCTTCCAAGAGGATTACAACATATGCGAGAAGGGAGAATGCACTCCCCGGCATCCATAGTAAAATTACATACCACTAAATCACAAAGACATGAAAGTAATAAGTCTTCCTTTGTGTGGAAACCAAACCAATCACACAGTCGAGATCCCGAGGGAAGGCAAGTTGGGACGGAGCGGGGAAAGGAGGGAGAAGGCGGGGGTTTGATGGAAGGCATTAATTTTTTTCCCTTAACAACAACAAAAAAAGCTGTAAACCTGCTGTTTCCTCTGTTGCTCACTCATTGCCGACCATTAAATCTGATTGTAAAAGTGTGTCCCTTGGGTGAAACTGCCTCAAAACTAAAAATTGCATGGATAAGATAATATAAATTCGAAAAACGAATGAAATACTGCCATTTGCAACAACATGGATGGACCTTGAAAGAATAATATT
>NW_007727612.1:214971-222009 GCF_000696425.1 Galeopterus variegatus | reverse complement strand
GTCACGCAACGGGCTTGTCTGATGATCTGTGAATGTAGTACGGTGGCGGGCTGTGAGTGTCAGGCCAGCTCTCACTGTCAGGGCCACCATGCTGTTCCTCAATGGCAAGATAGAGTGGCCAGTGCTGAGGATCCGAGTCTCCTCAGTCCTTAAGATTCTTGTTTACGGAATGGTGCAGTCAGCACTTTCCAAGACATTTGCGACTCACTTGCTCAATCCTATTTTTTCTTTAAAAATGATGAGGAAGCTGAGGGTCAGTGAGGCGCTGTGACTTGTCCGACATTGTGCAGATGTCCAATGCAGCACAGGACTAGTGTGAAGGTACNATATATATATATATATATATATATATATATATATATTCATTCACGTGTACACTAGCTCTGTATTTAGGGCCACAATAAATTACGCTCAGTGCTCGGATACATGAACCACATTCATCTGAGGCTTCTAGGAACTGAATTTAAATCAAATATTGCTTAAAAAGTGGCAGCATTCCACTTCAAACTCTTCTGTCTCCAAGCTTTACTTTTTTCAAAGTCAAGTGCCAATATTTACAATGTTTTATCAAATTCAAAGGATCTTGATTAGAGAGAGCCTTCACGTAAACAGCTTTACTTACCTCACTCACTTTCACTGCAGAATTCTACTCAGGGGATGCCCATGTTAGTCAATTAACTATTTATTTTTATTAAATTGTGTTTAAAGTACAATTTACAGTGCTCTAAAGATGAGGTGACCATAGTCCTCCATTAGTGCTGTTTTCCGGGCATTCTCTGGGACTGTCATTTTAGCACTCTAAAAAGTGTACTGTATTGGAAGATAACTCGCATGCTTCCTCTAGAGTTTCCAGTCGGTGAAAACAACGGGACAGGAAGTTGATCTGAAGCAGAGGCTCAAAGAATTAACACAGTAACGATTGACAAATGCCTGAAGAGTCTGTCCTCTTATGTGGGTGTTTCCATGAGCACATCGGGAGAGCACAGGCCAGGGGAGGGACGTTTGTGGTGCAGCGTGGCTGAACCGCAGGCTGGACAAGTCATGCCGACCTGGATCTCAGCAGAGCTGTGAGTTTAGGTCCTGCCAAGCCAATGTGAATGCCCGAGGCGCAGCCATACATGGATCCACACGCAGAAGATTCAACACCTCTTGGGGAGCTGAGGCTCAGCACAGATCTGGCCCCTGGGCTCTAACCACACCATGTTTCTGGCCTCTGATTTCCTGGACTCACTAAACCACAGAGAGGGTCCAGGGATGAGGACTATTTGGGTAATTCAGTAAAAATTATAATGTCCTAGTCAAAGTGACCTGTGAAATACTAGGCAAGAATTGCTGTCTAAGTAGCCCTGAGTTATATGTATCGGGCCTTTCCAAGTGGAGACTCAGGGTGGTTGTTCCAAATAATACATAAATAAAAACGACAAAAACTGAATTCTTCGATCACATTTATCCTCATATGTACACATACTGTTCTAAAGGAGGCTAAATCTCCAAAAACAAGTTCATTGTCTTAGTGAAAGAAAATTATAATGGGCTTAAAAATAGTTGAAGAGGAACTTTCTGAGGAGACAAATATTCCATGGGAAAATCAAATTATTATCCTGAAATATATTTATCTTATGTGAGGTTGACCAGTTGGGAGGCAGAACCTCATCGGAGTAGAAGGGAGACTCAGACAGCTAACCTGATTAAAACGGACATAGCATTTCACTTTCAACTAAACTGCTCCACATCAGTCCCCAGTGCACGCACACACATGCACGTGTACACACACACACACACATGCACACACACACGCACACACTCCTCGGGCATTAGTCCCCATGACCATTTTGGAACACCAGTGCGTTTGCTCCTTGTTGGACATGAGTTCTCAGTGACTCAGGGTCAGCCGAAGCTGTTCGTGGGCAAAGAACATCACCCTAGATTTCATATAGGAAAATAACACGTCCACCATCAACCCCGTTAATATGCCCCTCCCTTTTGGCTTTGGGTGACCGAGTGTCATGTGAATTTTCACAGGGAGTTGAAAAAGACACAGCCCCACCTTCTGCTTAACAAATGAACTGCAGATTTTCCCAAACACGATAAAGCAGAACCAGGTCACTGAACCTCTATGGATCTGCTGCTGCATTGCCAAGTTTGAGAAGAGAGAAGAAAAGCTGGGGATATCAAGTTCTTCTTCAGTTCTGGGGTCTCATAAGAACTTAGATTTTTTTAAGAAATTCTAACTCCACATCATTGGTAGCTACTTACCTTTGTAATACAAACACACGTGTAGCTTCCATAATCTCATATTTGTTCAAAATTTATTTCGATATAAAAAAGTAAATTATAACACAAGAAAACTAGTTTTCTTCTCAGGAGATAGTGCTAATCACTAATCCCACTAGTTAAGAGCTATGATCTATTGAGCGTTAACTCCAAAAAAGACTGTGTGCAGGGAAACACTTTAACAACAGATAAGGAAACAGAAGCTCGAACAGGGTAAATGTGGAGCTGGAATTTGAACCCGACTCTGTCAAATTCTAAAGATCCTGTTCTTTTTCCCCGATGCCATGCTGTCTCTCAGACTGTCAGCAAAAGCTCTGAAATGGGACCTTATTATTTATTTGATGGACAGTGTTGACGCCCTAACCACCAAAGACCACCGGGACACACCTGCAGTTGCTCGAAGCTGGGTTTGTTGACTCGCTACCGCAGAAAGACAGTGCTGTGGGGAGCCGTGGGGCATCTCAGCAGGTGGCTGCTAGAAAGGATGCACAAATAGGATTTGGATTGTTTGAGCCGACTTGGCAAGGAGTTCAAGAAAGCAGGGCTTTGCCCTGGGTTGAACGCTGTCATAAGTGAGAGTAACTCCCGGCCTGGTGTCTTCATAAATCCAATCTGGAAGGAAGGACGTCTGGAGTGAGGTTGAAGGTGTGCTTGGTCGAGAAGCAGCGTCCCTCGTGTTGGCCAGGTAGGTCACCATTTTGTCATTGCTGTACGACGTTCAGCCCATGCTTGTGTTTTGTCTGTACCAGGCATGATCACAAAGTGGTCCAGGTTCTGTCTCGAGCCATCGTGTCACGCAACGGGCTTGTCTGATGATCTGTGAATGTAGTACGGTGGCGGGCTGTGAGTGTCGGGCCAGCTCTCACTGTCAGGGCCACCATGCTGTTCCTCAATGGCAAGATAGAGTGGGCAGTGCCGAGGATCCGAGTCTCCTCAGTCCTTAAGATTCTTGTTTACGGAATGGTGCAGTCAGCACTTTCCAGGACATTTGTGACTCACTTGCTCAATCCTACTTTTTCTGTAAAAAATGATGAGGAAGCTGAGGGTCAGTGAGGTGCTGTGACTTGTCCGACATTGTGCAGATGTCCAATGCAGCACAGGACTAGTGTGAAGGTACCCAAAGCCACCTTACCATTCCTGCAGTTTCCATCTCCACCATCACCGCATCAGCGTGTATGAAGCACTCCCACGTGTCGAGCACGGTGTTGAGCGCTTTTACCTGAAACATCTCACTAAACCCTCAGAATTCATCAATGAACAAAGCATGAATCACCCCCATTTTATGTGCAAGGAGAATGAGTCTGAGAGACATTAAGGTCTCTCAGCTGCTAAGTGCTAGGGACAAGAATTGGACATAAGCAGTTTGACTCGATGACACCACCCTTGGACCACTGCTCTGAATCCCACACAACACCAGGAGGGTGCTCCCTTCTCACCTTAAATGGGACAACCCAAAGATTAAGGAGTTAAAGTCTCCTAGGCATTCTCAAGTCCAAGTGAAGAGGTAATGTGCTTTTATTTTTCTTATTATTATTTATACATGTCTTTATTTTTATTATATATGTTTAGCATCATGTATAACATGTTTTGATACCCACATAGATACACAGTGAAATGATTACTACAGTCAAGCAAATTAACATACCCATCACCTTACTTAGTTACCTTTTCCTTTTTTTGTGGTAAGAGCACCTAAACTTTAATCTCTTGGGAAAATTTTGGTATACAAAATAATATTATTAACTGTAGTGCTTCTGCTGTACACGCGGTCCCTAAACTCATCCTACACGACTGCAAGTGTGTGTCTCTGACCTACATCTCCCCGTCCTCCACCTCCACACTCCTGTAGCCACTGTTCCACTCTCTGTTGCTATGTATTTGACTCTTTTAGATTCTGTAAATAAGTGAAATCATGCAATATTTTTCTTTCTATGTCTGTCTTATTGCGTTTAGCATAATGTCTTCCAGGTTCATTCACATTGTCACAAATGGCAGGATTTCTTGTATTTTCTTCTTTTTTAAGAATAATATTCCACTACATATGTGTGTGTGTGCATACATATCTATTGATTGATATACATATATGTATACATTTTACATATATATATATATATATATATATATATATATATATATATATAATGCCAAGATTTTTTATACAGCTATTTGCTGACGGACACTTAGGTTGTTTCCCTGTCTTGGCTATTGTAAATAATGCTGCTGTGAGCATGGAAGTGCGTATATCACAATGAGGTGCTGATTTCATATACTGCATATATATGCAGTAGAGGGATTTCTGGGTCATATGGTAGTTCTATTTTTAAATTTTGAGGATCCTCCATACTCTGTTCCATAATGGCTATGCCAATTTATATTCCCCCCCTCAACAGTGCACTAGGCTCCCTTTCCTCCACACCCTTGTCAACACTTGTAATCTCTTGTCTTTTTGAGAATAGCCATTCTAACAAGATGATATCTCATGTGGTTTTAATTTGCATTTCCCTGATGATCAGTGATATTGAGTTCCTTTTCACATACCCATTACCCGTTTGTATATCTTCTCTGGAAAAGTGTCTACTCAGGTTCTTTCTCCAGTTTTTAATTGGATATTTGTTTTTTTGTTTTTTGTTTTGGTTTGGTTTTTGCTATTCAGTTGTGTGAGTACCTTATATATTTTAGATATTAATTCCTTATCATATGTATCATTTGTAAATATTCTCTCCCATCCCATAGGTTGTCTTTTCACTCTGTCGATTGTTGCCTTTGCTGTGCAGAAGCTTTTTAGGTTGATGTAGTCCGACTTATTTATTTGTGCTTTGGCCACCTGAGCTTTTAGTGCAATGTTGTTTTTAGTACAAAATATTGTTGCCACAGCCAGTATCAAGGAGCCTTTTTACTGTGTTTTCTTCCTGAAGTTTTATGGTTTCAGTTCTTATATTTATGTATTTAATTTATTTTGATTTTATTTTTGTCTAAACTATAAAGTGAGGTTCAGTTTCATTTTTTCCCATGGGGATATCCAGTTTTCCAGCACCATTTATTGAAGAGACTATCCTTTCCCCATTAACGCATGCAAATCAATTAATGTGATATAACACATAACAGAATGAAAAAACACATAAACATGATCATCTCAATAGATGCAGAAACAGCATTTAGAAAAGTTTGACATAATTTCATAATAAAAACTCTCAACAAGATAAGTATATAAGGAAGTTTCTTCAATGTGATAAAAGCCATTTATGAAAAGCTTATAGCTAATATTACAACTAGTAGGGAAAAACTGAGAGCTTTTTCTCTAAGATCTGGTGCAAAGCAAGGATGGCCACTTGCCCTCCTTCTATTCAACACAGTACTGGAAGTAATAGCTAGAGCAATTAGACAAGGAAAAAAATAAAAATAAAAAGCATGCAAATCAGAAAGGAAGAAGTAAAATTATCCCTGTTTGCAGATAACATGATCCTATATGTAGAAAAGCCTAAAGACTACACAGAAAAATCTGTTAGAACTAATGAATGAATTCAGTGAAGTAGCAGGATGCAAAATCAATGCACAAAAAATCAGCTGCACACCTTCTCACCAATAGCAATCTACCTGAAAAAGAAATCCAGAAAGCAATCCCACTTATAATAGCATCAAAAAGAATAAAATGCTTAAGAATAAGTTTAACCAAGGAGGCGAAAGATATCTACACTAAAAACTACAAAACACAGGTAAATGTAAAGGAAGACACAGATAAATGTAAAGATATCCAGTGCTGATGGACTGAAAGAATTAATGTTGTTAAAATATCTGTTCTATCCAAAGGGAAACACAGATTCAACTGAATCCCTACCAAATTTCTAACCGCATTTTTCACAGAAATGGAAAAGACAATTCTAAAGTTTGTCTGGCACCACGACGAAAGCGGTATGGCCAAGAAACTCCTGAGAAAGGAAAACAGCATTGATGTGATTTTGAAACTTTCTCAGCACCCTTGCCTAGAAAACATAACGTTTGTCTGCCCAGCCCAGACTGGAAAAGAACATCTCAGCTGCCTCCTCCCAGACAAGCAAACAAGCTCCCTAGTGGGAGTCAGCTGTCCCTCATGAGTCCCTTACTTAATGCACCCCTTAAGGGATTGGTTGTGTCCTTAACTTCTGTCCTTGGGAAGAAGGCAAGAGAAAGCAGAAGGCCTCAGCAGAAGCAGAGCTTGGAGGGTGAAGCAAAAGGAAGACTCGCTGTGGCTCTGTAGACTCTGCAGCCTTGGGACACCTGCCAGCCCTCATTTGCCCTGTGCTCTTGGACTGTGCATAAGCCACTCCACAGGAGCAGGAGACATGGGGACAGAGCCCTGTTTCTATATCTGGTGACTCCAGAGGCCTTGGCAGTAGATCTGTAGAGGATTCATAAAGCAAATGTACTTCATAGGGCCTGGTTCTCCAAAGCCTTGCAGTTTCAAATATTGACCTTGCAAAGGACAGGAAATTTTCCCCAGGCTATTGAGTCTCTGTTGCAAGATAAGAATTGTAACACAGCAAGATTGCTGGCTCAAAGACAGACAAGTTACTAATTTATATGTAAAGTTACTAAAAAACTGCTGGAGGGAAAAGGAATGTTGTCTAAGAATTGTAACACAGCAAGGTTGCTGGCTCAAAGACAGACAAGTTACTAATTTATATGTAAAGTTACTAAAAAACTGCTGGAGGGAAAAGGAATGTTGGCTAAATCAAGCCTTTGTTAGTGGATCAGTTAATTGCCTAACAGAATGTCATCTGGCTTGTT
>NW_007727612.1:211989-214686 GCF_000696425.1 Galeopterus variegatus | reverse complement strand
ATAAGAATTGTAACACAGCAAGGTTGCTGGCTCAAAGACAGACAAGTTACTAATTTATATGTAAAGTTACTAAAAAACTGCTGGAGGGAAAAGGAATGTTGGCTAAATCAAGCCTTTGTTAGTGGATCAGTTAATTGCCTAACAGAATGTCATCTGGCTTGTTTTTACTGAATGTTACCAGCTTCTATTGTAAAACCTTGTTAAACCGTACTTAGCAAAACCCCACCTATGTCTCTTCCTGTAACTTCTTGGTCTGACGAATAAATGCAGGAAGAGAACCCCAATTCATGGTTAATTTCCCAAGTGGAAGAAATGCCTCATGCTTGAGGAAGTTCTGGAATATTAACCCCTTTCTGGGGCTTCTCACTGCTCAAAAGAGATGGGCTTTGAGTAATCTTTGGCAGCTCCATCATCCAGGGGAAAAGGGGTGACAAATCCGTGGGAGGCAAAGCAACATAGATCACGTTGAGGCTGTTGCTGGAAGGTTGAAGTGATCCTAGGAGGCTCAGAATATCTCCAAGAGCCTCTCCTCCATCGTGCGGCAGTCCATCACCTAAGGAATAAGCAGGACCTTTTCATTCCTCAGCCTGTCAGGAGGGGCTGGCAGTGGCTGTGAACCTTCCGGACATCTGTCTGGGAACACTGTCCCCGTCAGGGTCTGCTTATGCACAACCCATCCTCCTTTCCCACACACCAGCTGACTCAGAAATGTACCATTTGCACTTAAAAAAAGAAAAACACACAAACAGTTTGAACTTCCTAAAGAAGCAGGGAAGAATCAGAGAAATGGGCTACTGTCTACACGTCATGCAATTTTAAATGCTCACAAAATTCCAAGAAAGCAGATTGTGATAAATAGCAGAAAACAAAAATACATGAAAACTATGGCTTCTCCTTATTTCCTGTCCCTCAGTATTTCTCACAGGTCACACATAGTGGGGGAGCAAAATTTTAGGGCTTCCCTTCCACTGGCCAGCATTGAGAAATTGTTTTCAGGAAGGGTGACTCCCGTCTGCTTCCTGAGGGAAAAATATCTCAGGGCTCCTAGATTAAGAAATATAAATGCAGCCATCCCACTAATTCTTACCTTTTAAATGGGAATATTTTTTTTTAACAAATGAATCTCGAAACACAGTGATCACTCATCTTTTTATTTTGTATGTTTAAAAAATGGCTGTAAACTCTCCTTGTGTCTTCTGCCCATTTTCATTCCTTGTTAATCGAATCTGATGGGGTGGGTCCCTTAAAGATGTCTTTAGAACATGCAGTTACAGATGTAACAGTCTAGGCACTTTTTAGAAGTCGGTCACATGTGATCTAGGGGTTCTTCTGTTCCCATCACCAACCATACCAGTGGCCCAGCTTTTGCAGAAATAGCAGTCACAACTGCAGAGGAGCATAAGATTCTGAAACGTTTTCATTCAACAAACCACCTTCCCATCTCCCCATCTCTGTCCCTCCCTGTAGAAGACTTTACAACACATTCATTTCCACAAGGGAACCTAACTCACGAGCAAACACCAGCTTCATTAAGCATTTAATGTATTTTAAGAACTTACCAAACAGAACTGTTTATGTTGGATGAAATCTAACTGAAAACAGATTTGCTTAAAATTCTCAGCTAGACCTCAACTATGTTGGGGAAACATTCAGACAAAATAGCTCCTAAAAACCTATGATGGTGTCCTCCATCACTTTGCAAATTAATGGGATGCTGAAAGTGTGTAACATTGGACGCTTACACAAAGTTATGTATTTAGATAGCAACCGTTTGCCTAATTATGCCCAGGTGGCTACTTGAGCTGAATAATAATCATTACCAGTCTCATTTCACCGCCTGTGATATGCAGTAATTAAAGATGTGATGTATTTGTCATTTATAATGAAAACCGCACTTGGTTTCTCCAAGAGTTTCTGGGCCTCAAAGGAGAGAGAAAAAACAAAGAGGTCTGAAATCTTACTTTACCAGGGATACTCCTTAAGCATTCTAATGTGACTCCGGGCTGACTCTCCCAACCTTTGCTCTAGCCTGAAAATATGATTGTATTAAAAATTAATGACTTTGATATCTTGATGAGAAGGTGATTTCATGATTGTTAGTTTCAAAATGATGGAGCTGTGTTAATGTGTGTACATGGCATAAAAAAGCACGACCCTGACATGGAAACACAGACAGAGCCCACAGAGACACAGAGCTGCCGGTGGCAGTCTTTTGATTGATCTCTGTACACCATCCCAAATACCTGTCCTTTAGTACTCAAAGCAAACCTGTTTGCTGTACTTCTGCATTTATCTGATATCATTCCATGCATGGATCTGCAGCACTACTCTCTAGGAATCCACAAACAACTATTCAGAATCCCTTGGTAAGAATGACAGGTTGCATTTTATTTATGGCACCTTTGAATAAGGAAATAAATTGAGCATGAGAAATCATTAAAGCAAGTCTGCAACTCTGACTGCTGCACAGGTGGAAAAAGAAACCCAAAAGACCAGTCTCCTGTTCCTATTACCTAACCTCCCAAACCACTCCCTGGCTTTTTGTAGAAGTGCTGAAGATGTATCAGGAAGGTAGAGGGAAACGCAGGTCAACCATGTTTCTGGAAAACGGCAACTGAAAATTTAATGCAAACTTCATAGAAACATATTAGTGGCCCACAAAGTGGATGACACAGGGGACACATTGCGAACTGCTCA
>NW_007727612.1:207788-211803 GCF_000696425.1 Galeopterus variegatus | reverse complement strand
TGAAGATGTATCAGGAAGGTAGAGGGAAACGCAGGTCAACCATGTTTCTGGAAAACGGCAACGGAAAATTTAATGCAAACTTCATAGAAACATATTAGTGGCCCACAAAGTGGATGACACAGGGGACACATTGCGAACTGCTCATTTTTTCCAGGGTCTTCCCACCATCTCTTGCATCACACCACCCTTTCCTGACAACCTCCCCTGAAAGGCATCAAACCCCCCATCTCTGTACCCTGAATCTGTGTTGTCCAGGGTTCCACTGAAATCCATTCACAGAGGGAAGAACTTTGATTTTCCAGCTCGAATCCTACTTCTGCGTTTTCAAAGGAAAAGTCCCGAGAATGCCCCTCATCCTTGGGCATTGATGACTGATGAGCCTGTTTGCAATTTCACAGGATTTGCCCAGTGCAGTGAACTTTGACTGATCATCTACTGCTTGCCCAGAACAGTCTTATGATCCAAGGATTGGAACTTAGAATGAAACTTCGGGCATCTGTCCCGTCAAGAGGAGGAGGAGGGAGGTGGGTATGGTTTACACAAAGCTCGGGAGAGGGACAGTCCCCCTCTCCTGCTCAGTGACTGCCCATGTGGGAGGCATTTTTGAGCACTATCCTATCTCAAGGTCTCTACAGAATTAAAAAACGAAAAAAAAAATTTCTTCTCTTTAACTATGAGGGGCCCTATCCCATCCTCCAACCCCCAAAATATTCACACAACCCTCCCAAGAGCTCAGAGTCTAACTGAGAAACTTCAAAACATTGAAATGTTGTTTCTCTGTGTGGATTGACAGCATTAGAGAAATCGGTTCACATCTCACCACTAAGCCTGAAAAATCCTTCTTGCAAATCAACAGCATAGATTCTGCCCAATACCCGTATTGTAAAGTTTATTCAAGTGGTCTCAAAAACACTTCTGAATAATTAGGAGTGGTTGTGCTCACTGGTCAAATTTGACCAATAGATTTTAATTATCCAAAATTCAACCCACACATTTCCCAAGGCATAGTCATAAATATCATAAACAATATTGTTTGTATCATAGTAATTTTCAAGATATCAAATGAACAAAATGCAAATTTCCAAGCCTACTTTAGAAAAAAATTAGGTCTAACATCCCCTGCTCCAGAAATGAAGGAGGGTATGTCAGCGGGATAATTAATATCTAAACTGCTGTTCCCACTATTTCTGGAATTGTTTCTGCAGGCTCTCCACAGCAACCATGCAAAGTGATTTTAAAAAATTGTTGGAGTGCTTTATACTTCAGGTCCTATTAGATATTTAAAGATAAGACACACACACACACACATGCACATGGAGCCTGTGAATACCAGCTTTAGAAACAGCCACGTAGGCACAAAGACACAAGACCACAGGAACAGAAAACTGGGGCTTCACAAAGGTCTGCTGGAAACAGTTGTTGAAATGAATTTGCGCCTAGACCTGCCCACACGCCTGGTCCCCACTGGCTCCCCTCTTGCATTGAGCTGTTGCCCGTCCCCTCTTCTCCATGTCTGCAACCCAGGGTCCTGCTCACCCACCGACGGCCTTTGTGTAGTCTGACTGCAGTTTCCTCGGCCTCCCTCCCACTCCACTCCAGGCAAATCCATCCGTCCTCGCACCAGCAAGCGCGATCTTGCCAACTGAACCGTTGATGGAGTTATGTGTGTTAGTCCAGCTCTGCTGCTTATAACAAAATACCGGAAACTTGGTAATTTATACAGAAATAGAATTTATTTCTTATAGTTTCGGAGGCTAGGATGTCCAAAGTCCAAGGAACACATCTGGTGAGGGCCTTGTTGATAGGTGGTGTCTTCACAGCAAGGCAGGATGTCACATGGTAAGAAAATGGACTGAGCAAGACAGAGAGCAACTCCTCAGTCACTCTCTTACGAAGCCACCAGAACCACGCACATTAGTCCATGAATGGATCAAGCCATTCACAAGGGCACAGTCCTCCCAATCTAATCACCTCCTACAGGCACCACCCTTCAATTACCGTAGTAGGACTATTACAATGGGGATAATGTTCTAATACAAAAGCCCTGTGGGACACATTCAACCCATATCACCGTGTTGTAACAACTTACCCTGCAATGATAACAAGGACTCCTAAGTGACTCTCATGAGGTGCCAGCCGTGCACAGTGCAGCTTCAACTTCATTCACTTATTCAACAGACAGTAACTGAGCATCCTTTTTACGAGAGGCTGAGCTTCCCAAGATGAGTAAGACACGTCCTCTGCCCTCGAAGGAATTACAGTCTGGTCAAGGGTGGGCGTGTCACTGCTCATCCTTACCAATATTTATTGTATTCAGGTTTTTAAAAAACCGTAGCCACTTCAGTGGGTTTCTTTCTGTGTCTTGCAGAGTCTTTCTCTCTTTTCTCTTATAAAGACACCAGTGGCTGGATTTAGGACCCACCCTAAATCCACGTTGATCTCATTTTAAGATGCTGAATTAATTATACCTGAAAAGACCCTACTTCCCAAGAAGGTCACACTCTGAGGGTCCACGTGGGTGGGACTTTGGGGCGGATGCTATTCAATGCACTGCTGGTGTGAGGAGGAAGGTTAGAAGCTTGTTTGTTCACATGGATATCCAGTCCCAGCATAATTTGTGACAATGACTTTCTTTCCTCATGAAATTATTTTGGAACCCATATGTCGTTTGACAATAATGTTCAAGTATCCATATTCTTACTGGATTTTCTGTCTGCTGGTTCTACTGATCACTGAAAGGGAAATGTCAAAATTCCTCAATTATACTTGTGGATTTGCCTGTTTCTCCCCTTCATTGTGTTATTTTTCTTCGTGTATTTTGAAGCTCTGTTACAAGGTGCCTACACAACTAGAATCACTGTGTGTTTTTCTCTTTTTTCTTCATTTGGATCATTTCCATTGCCCTGCTGTGATTTTTTTTTTCCTTCAACAGTATCCAAAATGCCGTTAAGCAAATCAGTGGATTTTTCATTATGTGTATATCTCAGCTGACACTCTGGAATCTGTTGTTTTATTTTAGGGAGTGTTGAGTTTTGCTCCGCAAGTAGTTAACTTATTGGGGGGTCTGGTTGGCCTCTCAAGGCTTATTCATAAGTTTTCTCAGAGCAGATCCAGAATAGTGCCCCCACCTAGGACTGAGGGAAACCTGTCCATGCATGACACGTGTCTTTTCTGGGGTTGTAGCGGAGTGCTGGGTGTTCGGGGAGGTCTCTCCATCATGACTATAGTAATTCCTGTTTCTTGCAGTGTGTCTCTCTGGAATCTCCGTCCTGCTCAGGGATTTACTTCCTCTCCACAGGGCTTATAAAGTCTGAAGACTCACGGGAATCCAGTGTGCATTTCTCCAGATCCATGTCCTGCTGCAAACACTGCAAGTGCCTCAGAGGCTCACCTCTGAGCTCCATCGCCTAGGCTCAGTGAAGCCCCTGTGCCATGTGTGGCTCCACTTTCCTGGGCCACCACCCGGACCGAGCCCTCAGCTCACCTGTGCATCCCCCAAGGGATCACGTCCTCTGCTGCCCTCCCCAATGGCTGAAAATAGTTGCTGTATGGATTTTGCTCAGGTTTTTAGGTGTTTACGCTGAGAGAGATAGCCCTATACCAGTATTCTGTTGTGTCCCCACAAATTGGTTTTAGTTAGCATTTTCCCTCTTTCTGAAAACTAAATCTTGGTAACTTATTCTGTTTTCTTTTTTACTTTCTTTTTCCCGCCAGGCTGCCAGGAAGCTCAGAAGTGATTCACATAATTAAACATAACAAGACCTGCCCTTATGATTTACTTCTTTGCCTGCCTTTTTTGTTTTTTTCATTACTTTAATTTTTATTATAGTAAGAAGTGTTTAGGCAAGGCTCCCAAAGAAAACTGAATTTTCAGAAACCTGATCAATAGATTTGATTCCTTTTATTTGATTCTCATTGCCACCAGTTTACATTACATCTCTGTCTTGTCTTAATGTGACTGGTCCTACTGTGACTGCCAAATCTTCCTCAGCCTACACACCGAGTGAACTCACCT
>NW_007727612.1:204295-207301 GCF_000696425.1 Galeopterus variegatus | reverse complement strand
GTGACTGGTCCTACTGTGACTGCCAAATCTTCCTCAGCCTACACACCGAGTGAACTCACCTACCTGGATGCCTCTGTAATCTTTTCAAAAACAAAACAAAACAAAAAAACCTTTGCTCACGTTTCTACCAAAATGCAAACTCCACGAGAGTTCCGTGCACCTTATTTGTGCTGTGCCAGACCAGCACGGTGCCCTACATGAAGTGGGCAGACAGTACATGTTTTCAGTGCACTGTTTGGACAGGGTGGCCTTCAGATTAAAATCCTGACTTGGTGAGGAAACCACATTCTCACGAAAGTGGGGCTTTTAGTGAGGCTGCACCAGGTCAGCATGTGGTTCTCCTCTGCACAGGGGCAGGAAAAGGTAAATCAATGATCCTCGCTCTCATCCTGAAACTCAGCCAATGGATTGCAGCAGGAGACTGACCACAGAGTGAATTATCACTTATTTAGCAGTGACAGAGTAAAGTGGCTCATGCAAAGGTCCCTACTTGTTGAATTCCGGTGAAATGTCACCGGAATTTGGCATAGAAGTAACTTGTTAGAGTTGTGAACTGTCATACTTACCCTTCTCTATATCCAGGCCATTTTTGCCCCCAATGGCAGACTTTAATTCAGATTTAGGAGGGGTTAAGATACTGGCAGCTCTTTGTTCTCTGAACTAATAAAACAATTATAGAGTTGGAGTACCTCTTCTGAGCAAGGCATTCTGCTAGTTGATAGCAAAAATATGAGCAAGAAATGGCAGATGCATTTTGGCATCAACCCTGAAAGATATTCCAAAACCCTCACACCTACCTCAGGCACCATGGAGCTAATTTTCGTCCATATTTTATCAGTCAGCAGGGTTCTCCAGAAAAACAGAACCAATAGGACATGATAGACAATAGACAGATAAATGAGAGATAGGTAGATAGATTTTAATGAATTCGTTCATGTGATTATGGGGACTAGCAAATCCAAAATTCATGGGGCAGTGTGGCAGGCTGGAAACGCAGGCAGGAGTTAGTGCTGAAGTACTGAGGCAGAATTTCTCCTATTGAGAAACCTCAGTTCATACTCTTAAGGACTTCAGCTGGTTGGACGAGGCCCACCCATGCTATGGAGTGTAATCTCCTTTACTTAAAGTCAACTGACTGTAGATGCTAGCACACATCCACAAAATACCTTCACAGCAATACCTACATTAGCATTTGGTTAAATAACTGGGTCCTAGAGCCTACACAGATGGACACATAAGACTGTCCATTACAGCAATCTTAACATACCGAAGTAGCCAAGGAGGGTAGCACCTAGTAAAATAAATCCTAGATCCCTCCTATTAGGAAACACCAGGAAGCAAAATTCAGTTCACGCATTCAACACTGTTTACTCAAAGTCGTGAAGCCCGCATGCTAAGAGAATTCAATGAGAAAAATCCATTCAGGAAAATTCTCACAGGCGTGCCGTGGTCTTACACGTCATAATGAGGAAACTCTAGGATTCAGAGTAAAGACTTGAGACTCGTTCTTTAGATAAGCTGGAGTTTAGAATCAGCACAGTGTTACGGTTCCAGAATCAGCTGCTAGGCCTGGATGTAGAGGGTGTGAACAGAAGAGAGTTTGTAAAAGATTCCGCCAGTTTGGTATAATCATTATTCCCAACAGGAGGAAATGGATCATGCTTTCTAGGGCGGTTGTTTTTTTCCTGTAGCAGCTGTGCGTGTTTCACAAGTTCAACTATATTTCCAAGTTCTTAGTTGTTTTTCCTCCACTAACCCTTGTGACCACCATTGAGCAGAGGAAGACGTTACCAACAGCACACCCACGATGGTTCCTGCACCGGAGCCCAGTGCCCGTGCCTCCTGTGCCCACAGACAGTGTTTTCTGTCCTGAGCTCGGGAATCACACACCGTGTCCCAAACAGGGTGCGCGTGAAGAATTGCTTAAGCAAGTGTCCATAAATCCAAGTTTTAGAGGACAGACTTTAAGTTTCATGGCAGGGGACACAAAGGGCCATAAACTTAATAGGAAAGCCTTCACCTTGCCAGTCATCAAAGAAATGCGAACTAAAAGAAGATTTCCCTCCTCACTTTTCAGATTGAGACATTGTTCTTTGGTATTTTAGGCCCGTTACTGCCTCAAAAGTGAACACTCCTGGACCACCACCCCTCATGTTTTCTGTAACAACATTTCATCCCAAACTTCTTATGCTATCTCAATTTGGAGTCAAACAAGCTTTTTTTGCATATTCATGGAAAAAAGCAAGCGAGGAGGAGTTTTTCAGACATCTGGAAGGGCAAGGGAGCAAATGACCAAAGGACGTGGCTGACTGCCCTGGATTGTCTGCTCCTCCAGTGAACATTGTCACCAAAAACTGTGGAGACTGCTCGACCTAGCTCAGAAACACCAGGACCCCAGGATGGCAAGAATGAGATTCTTTCCCTCACCCCGATTATCTTTAAAGTTGGTAGAGTATGACTGTTGACCTAGAAAGAACACATGAAAATGTTAAAGTACCTGTGAGCTGCAGACACCAAAGCCAACCTGAAATTTAGGAATCTTGCTGGGTCCCAGAGGTGCATGCCCCTGAGACCCCTAATTATGCTGCCCAACCTCCTTGGTCTATGAGAATATTAATTTGAGAATTAAACAAGGTAATTATGTCCTTAGCAAATGTAAAGCCCACGTGAACTGCACCCCAACAGCACACAAGACTATTGTACTCTTTAAAATTATCCTTGGTAGGATAAAGAATAGGAAAAAAATGGGCAATAAAGGATTTTACTTTTGTTTTTTGCAAATAACAAAATATGACCAATACAGCAGGAGAAAAACGTGCAAGAGCAGAATCAAACTAGCACTAAAAATACATTATTTCCCAGAAGTCATGAAAAAAAAAATGACTAGTGTATATGAAGACACAAACACACACACAAAATTAAATTAATGTGTGTTTTAAAAAATGCCATAAACAAATTAAAAATATCATTTTGGAAAAAGTATTTTTTAAGTATTTACAGCATACA
>NW_007727612.1:201191-203635 GCF_000696425.1 Galeopterus variegatus | reverse complement strand
CCATAAACAAATTAAAAATATCATTTTGGAAAAAGTATTTTTTAAGTATTTACAGCATACAAAACATACCAAGACCTAAATTCCTTATTATACAAATACTTCTCATAAATCAACAAAGAAAAAAAATTAAATCAACTTATGCAAAAACAGGTAAAGTTAAAAAATATAGACGGACATTAAAACATGTAGATATTCAACATTATAATGATAAGGAAAATTTAAATAAAGACAAGGCATAAGTTTTTATCTGCCATATTTAAAAAAATAAAGAACCTGATAAACCCAATTTTTAGAAAGGCCACAAATAAACGAACACTCTTACACTCTGGTAGAATTGCCTGTGGCCTCCCTGGAGGGCAATTTTACACCAGCAATCAACAATTTAAAATTCAGATCCCCTTTGTGGTGATTCCACTTCCAGTAATGCTGCTACTCTTGAACAAGTATGCAGGTGCATGCTCTGTAGTGTTCACCTCAGCATTTGGGGGGAAACAACTGGAAACAAGCTAAATGCCCATGAACAGATGTTTGTTAAATTTATTATAGAATTTCCTACCAAAGAATACCATGGAGTCTTTAAACAAAATGAGGTAGACCTGTATTTGCCGACATGGAAAATAATCTAAGTGATATTAAGGGGGGGAAGCAAATTGCAGAAGTATAATAGAATTTGAGTAAAGATTTCTGGAAAGATGAACACACAAAACACATTCATAATAGTTAGCTCTTACAGGATGCAGAAAGAAGAAATTTTACTTTTCACCTTGTGTTATTCAGTAACATTTGAAATGTTGCCCATAACATGTATATATTACTTTTATAAGAAACTAACTTAGAAATTAAAAAATTAAATAAAGATGGCTTGAAAAGACATGAACATTATATTTTTAGCAGTGTCTCTTATTAAATGGATACCCACTACCATTAGTTAGGATGTAAGCTAATGCATAATATTACTCTAAGATTGTACATTATAGCACATCTGTAAAGCTTCGATGCACAACACACATTACAGAACACTCCACTACTAAAGCAAGATATCTGTCATAGTTATTTATCAGCAATAAATGGCCACAAATTTATTTTACTGCCTTATCTTAAATTTCACATTACTATTCCCTCTTTTAAAAAATATACATTTTGAGATAATTATATGGTTTTTGCCCTTGAGTTTGTTGATGTGATGTATCACATTTATTGACTTTAGTATGTTGAACCATCCTTGCATCCCTGGGATGAATCCCACTTGATTATGGTGTATGATTTTTTAATGTGTTGCTGTATTCTGATTGCTAATATTTTGTTGAGGATTTTTGCATCTATGTTCATCAAAGATATTGGCCTGTAATTTTCTTTTTTGGTTGTGTCTTTATGTGGTTTTGGTATCAGAGTTAAGTTGGCATCATAGAATGAGTTTGGGAGAGTTGCTTCTGTTTCAATTTTTTGGAATAGTTTTAGGAGAATTGGTATTAACTCCTCTTTAAAAGTTTCATAGAACTCAGCTGTTAAGCCATCTGGACTGGACTTTTCTTTGTTCGATGATCATTGATTACAGCTTCAATCTTGTTGCTTGTTATTGGTCTGTTCAGGTTTTCTGTCTCTTCTTGGTTCAGTCTGGGTAGTTTGTACGTATCTAGAAACTTATCCATATCTTCCAGATTTTCATATTTGTTACCATACAGTTATTTTTAATAGTCTCTAATGATTCTCCATATTTGTGGTATTGGTTCTAATGTCTCCTTTTCATTTCTGATTTTTATTATTTGGGTATTCTCTCTCTTTTTTTTTTTTTTGGTTAACCTAGCTAATGGTTTGCCTATTATATTTATCTTCTCAAAAAACCAACTTTTCATTTCTATGCATCTGACAAGGGATTAATATCCATAATATACAAGAAAATCGAGCAACTGCACAGTAAAAAAATAAATAATCCAATTTAAAAATGGGCAAAGGAGCTGAATAGATATTTTTCAAAGGAAGACATGCAAATGGCCAACAGGTACATGAAAAATTCTCAACATCACTAGTCATCAGGGAAATGCAAATTAAAACCACACTGAGACACCACCTCACTCCAGTTAGACTGGCTATAATCAAAAAGACAGTGAATAACAAATGCTAGCAAGGGTGTGGAGAGAAGGGAACGCTCCTGCACTGTTAGTGGGATCCTACAAATTAGTACAACCACTATGGAAAACCATATGGAGGTTTCTCAAACAACTACAGATAGATCATCTGTATGATCCTGCAATACCTCTTCTGGGTATACCCAGGGAAATGGAAATCAACAGGTCAAAGGGATACCTGCACTCCCATGTTCATCATGGCTCTGTTTACAAGAGCTAAGATATGGAACCAACCTAAATGCCCATCGATGGATGATTGGATAAGGAAGATGTGGTATATATACACCATGGAATGCCACTCTGCCATAAAAAACAATG
>NW_007727612.1:198319-200277 GCF_000696425.1 Galeopterus variegatus | reverse complement strand
TGCATTGGTCTTGCAGAGGGAGAGAACATTCCTTGGGATACAAAGGGGACTGGGGGAGAAAGGGGGAGGGGGAGGGAGGTTGGTGATAATTAAGTGGGGGACATGGGGTGCAAATTCTATTTGTGGTAATGGGCATGCTGCCTGTATGGATCAGGTCTTCACATCTTGGGCACGAGGGGTGACAATCAGCTTTGTATCTCATGAATATTCACAACCAATAAAAAATAAATAAATAAAAATAAAATATATATATTTTTCACAGTTCTTTTGTTTTGCCAAATTCAAGCCTGTTGTCCAAAGAGAGGATAGATAATAAAGTAGATTTTTCTTCTTGGCAAAGCATGGTCAGAAACTTTGGGCAGTTGTCTTGCAGGTTTCAGTAAAGTTCATTGCTCAGGACCTCAAGTGCTGTTCTTCCGCTAGCCTGTCCATGGCATGGCACTCCTTAATAAATAAGAGGTTTCAGGTGGTGACTGTGATTCTTCACAGGAACATAAGAAGAGCGATCTCTGCCACCCCAACTTCCAAACATAGTTCATTAATTAATTTCTTTTCTCATTCCAACATTTCTTTATTTCTTCTATTTCAATCACCCTAAAAAAGTTAGAAAAAAAGTTGGAAGTTTTGTAAAGGGAAAATATGAAAAATATGTTCAGCAATGACTCAAGTCGCCTCATAAGAAATCAGTTGTAAAGTATTTTAGGCAATCAAAAATATAAGACACTATTTTGGATGGAACCGTGACTCTGACTAGTGTGCAAAGTTTTACGAAGGGACTGAAGAGCCTGGAGAACACGCAGTGTGGAGCTCCCTGGGAGGCCCGCCGCATGATCCTGAGGGAGACGCACTCTGAAGCGGGGATCCCAGACAATGCACCCACCTACCCTACTCCTGCTCCCAGCGTGTGTTCCTTCCAGGTCAACAGTCACGCTGTACCAACTTTAAAAGTAATTAGGGCACAGGGTGAGGGAAAGAATCTCATTCTTGCCGTCATAATTGAAAAATATCTCATAAAATAGTTTTAATTACAGGTTTAAGAAGGATTTTTCGGACTTACTTTTTCTCCAGTGATTTGGAAAAATGAAAATATGTTTTTCTATTTGGCAGAGGAGACCTGGAAGTTCTCGCCATGTGAAATAAGGTGCGAATGTTGCAATGTTTGAGGCTGTGCTTGCTTGTGAGGCTACGAATGAGAAAGAAAAGACCTGATGATGTGCCCAGGTCAGAAAAAAACAGGCTTGATACGAAGCCAGTGTCTGCTCTCTCCAAGACAGCGATGACATTGCATGAGTGTCATCGCGGTGTCTGCTGCTCTGAAGCCCAAGAGGGTAGGGGTGGGACACAGACTCTTCACAATTCCCCACGGTGTTAAAAAAAATGTGTAATTGTTATGATGAAGAAAGAAGCTTCAAACTCCACGAAAGTGGCAGATTTGTCATCATGTTAAAAAAAATACCGATGAGAACTCTGAGCACTTTTGTTACAGCTCTGTCGATGATGGCACACAGTGAGCTTATCTGTCCACATCGGCACGTGCACTGTCCGCATCACCTGGGACATTCCGTTCTGACTCTTCAATCCTTCAGAGTTTGGACCATGGTCCGTGGTGACTGCTTTCTTGGTAACTGAAATTCTCTTGAAGCTGTGGTGAAAGGACCGTCTCTGGCTGCCTGGTACCCCCTGGGCTCCACCTGCCCAGGAGGATTTGGCTGTTTCTCATTCCCTAGTCTTTCCATTCTCTTCCAGCACCACCTTGTCCTGTCTGAATTCGGAATCCATGAGAGTCTACAGAAGCCTTCAGGACCCTGGCTTGAAAAGAACCAGCCACCCACCAGCCCACAGTGGAGAGTCGGGACCACAAAGTCACCTGCATGACTGTGGCAGCCCCTCCCCACAAACAGCTCACTGTCCTATGCCTGGACCAGCAAGGGCGATGTTTCCGAGGTGTGGCCCACAAA
>NW_007727612.1:195946-197576 GCF_000696425.1 Galeopterus variegatus | reverse complement strand
ACAGCTCACTGTCCTATGCCTGGACCAGCAAGGGCGATGTTTCCGAGGTGTGGCCCACAAAACCCTAAGCCCTGAGGTGCTCCTCCCAACAAAAAGTGCTTTACATCGCATAATCTGGGGAAACATTGTGTATTATATCCACTACATTTATACTTAAAAGTTCTGAGAAATCCCGAAGGACAAAAAAAAAGAAAAAGAAAAAATCTCTTTTTCTTTCATTTCACTTTTCCTGAAGTTATTTGACCTCAGAAGTCTTTTTTTTTTTAACATAGCACCTATTAGCATTCCCCCAGAACTAAACTTTAGGAATAATGTTCTATTCGATTCCATCACAATGAAGCAATCTGCTGCTTGCTAGAATGGACTGATCGAAGAATAAAAAGCCTGCAAGGAGAAAAAGCAGACTTTGGGCATGCCAATGGCTCTCGTGCCCTCCGTAGAGACAAAAGATCACCAGGTTAACTGTCACCAAAACCCAGCCATCGCCAGCTTAAACCCCTAAGTCTGCAGTAGCATCCATAGTGATAAGAAGATGGCAGTTTTAGGTCAAGAGGGCAGCAAAGCAATGAGATAGTACCTAAGCAGACAAGCATTCACAGCCCGTGACAGCGAGGGTGCTGGAGACCACTGCACAGCAGAGTGAATTCGTTCATCAAATCGCCTCCGTATAACTGCTGCTCAATCAGTCTCAGTGACGTGGAGCATCCTGAGCAGAGCAGTCAGGGAAAAGCAGAAAATCACTTATACAGAAGTGCGTAGCAGAGCCTCACGGAGGCAGCAGGTGGAAGAGCCGGGCCCCGGTGACTTTCTGGGCAAAGAGGCAGTAACAATGTAGAAGGCAGTAAAAACAGTTGTATATGCCACAGAGAGGAAAACAGCAGGTCACAGTGCTGGGCTCGGCCCCATTAAAGGACTTTACACTTACTAACCCACTTACTACTAACCCACAATAATCCCATGCGGTAGGAAAGATGTCTTCCCTTTACAGACAAGGAAACTGAGGCAGGGGAGGGCGTGCACCTTCCTTTGGCCTCGCAGTGAGTGAGTGGTGCCGCTGGGACTTGCAGTGGGCAGTCTGGCTCCAGAGTCCGTGCCCTCTGCCCTGCTGCAGGCTGCCTTCCGCGGGTCACTGCTTCCCAGCCCACAGCCGCAGGTAAGTGACAGGAAGTCAGCACCATGGAAAAGATGGTCACACAGATCAAACGGAGCCACATTCTTTCTCCCTTCCCTTCTGTGAAGACTGTGAGCTCTCAGAGATGAGTCCCCACTGTCACCCAGACTAGCGCAGACCTGAGGTTGTCCCAGAGATGATAGCAAAGTCCAAGGCTCCCACATCGGAAGCCAGGAGAGTCACGCATGAGAGGCCCCAGAGACCTTGTGTAGGGAGTCTACTGTGAGGTCCCCGAGGACACACCCAAGATCATCCCTGCTCCCCACGGCTCCGAGGGAAGCTGCATTGGCTCCAGGAGCCTGAGCAGGCACCATAACCTCCGGAGCCCTGTGAAGACACGGATGACTGGGTCCCCTCCAGAGTTCCCGGTTCAGGAGGCCAGGGCAGGGCCTGAGAATCTGCACCTCCTATGAGCTCCCAGGGTGTTGACACGGCTGGTCTGAGAGCACGACCTGGGAC
>NW_007727612.1:191948-195762 GCF_000696425.1 Galeopterus variegatus | reverse complement strand
ACTGTGAGGTCCCCGAGGACACACCCAAGATCATCCCTGCTCCCCACGGCTCCGAGGGAAGCTGCATTGGCTCCAGGAGCCTGAGCAGGCACCATAACCTCCGGAGCCCTGTGAAGACACGGATGACTGGGTCCCCTCCAGAGTTCCCGGTTCAGGAGGCCAGGGCATGGCCTGAGAATCTGCACCTCCTATGAGCTCCCAGGGTGTTGACACGGCTGGTCTGAGAGCACGACCTGGGACCCACCAGGCAGGAGAACATGTGGCAAGTGACACACAGCCTCTCCCGTGTTTCAGGCTTGCCATGCACCCTCTCACCCCCACTCCACTCCATCCTTTTTCTGGGGTTTCCCTCAGCACCCTCTTTGGGACCGGGTGTAGATGCTATTTCCTAGAAAGCCTTTCCTGAATCATCCCTGCTCCCCACGGCTCCGAGGGAAGCTGCATTGGCTCCAGGAGCCTGAGCAGGCACCATAACCTCCGGAGCCCTGTGAAGACACGGATGACTGGGTCCCCTCCAGAGTTCCCGGTTCAGGAGGCCAGGGCAGGGCCTGAGAATCTGCACCTCCTATGAGCTCCCAGGGTGTTGACACGGCTGGTCTGAGAGCACGACCTGGGACACACCAGGCAGGAGAACATGTGGCAAGTGACACACAGCCTCTCCCGTGTTTCAGGCTTGCCATGCGCCCTCTCACCCCCACTCCACTCCATCCTTTTTCTGGGGTTTCCCTCAGCACCCTCTTTGGGACCGTGTGTAGATGCTATTTCCTAGAAAGCCTTTCCAGGCACCACAAATCTGGGTGTCTCATAGAAGAAAGGACCCTCTTCTGTGTTGCCTCACAGAGCCCCACTGTCCCCCAGGGAGCTGGTCCCACTGGTGGGTCTTGCCTGCCCACTAGGCTGGGAGCTGCACCCTGAAAAAGCAAGTCTACCCTAGCCTGCCCTCCACAGCCTGCTGCTCTGCCACCGATGACAGATTCTATAAGTGTTTGTAGAGTAATGGACAGATTCGTCTCTCTTGAGGTTGTCCCTGTAGAAGAGGATGCCTGGGGATCCCTTCTGGAGTTTGTCATCTTTCTGGATCTGTGAGTTTCCCATCTTGTTGCTACTGCTCCTTCCAACTGCTGCCCGTCCCGGTGCCCTCCCACAGTGCCTGTCCCGGGGCCCTCCCGCGCTGCCCGTCCCGGCGCCCTCCCGCGCTGCCCATTCAAACCTCATAATTCAGTCAACACCACACAGTATAGGTGATGACCATGTAATTTATTGTCTGAGCTAGGACACTGCTTAGAATGAAAAAAAGTACTATGAATAATTCACTCAGGGATGAAAGACAGAAATTTGGACTGTCCTAGAGACACTTGTCCATATGATCCGGCTGGTGAGGAACATGCTTACTGGGCTGTCCCATCATGCTAATAAGCCAGTCTACTGATGGCTTCTTCAGGACAGGTGTCCATCGCTGATCCAGCAGCTGTGGTCAGGATGACAGAGCCACAGTGCAGCAGCCCATGATTAGGTTAGACATGGCAAGGACTGAGGATTCTTAGCTGGTGTCAGTACAACTACGGGCATCTGGCACGGGCTGTCCTCTGTAAATCTTGCTAACAAAGATTTGGGGGAGACCACAGTCTCCATCCAATAAAACTCCTTGGAGTGTTGGAAAATGAGGACCAAGTCCGGGAAGACAGCATTCCCAAGGGGCTCCTCCGGAAGCTGCTGCTGCTCTCAAGACCGCAGTGTCAGGTGCCACCCAAGAATGACAACTGGAAAGCCTGGGTCTTACATCACAAAAGAGGCTGACACAGGCTTGAGAGTCTGGAGTTCCTGTGGGAGCAAAGCAGCGGCCAGTGGCATCTGGGGAGAAGCAGGAAATGAACGTCGTCTCCTGCATGCAGTGTAGGGCCAGTGCCATCACCCGGGTAGGGACGGACTCTCCCCCTCTCTCTAGCTCTCCTGCACTGTGTAGCCTCCAGTCCCAGATCCTAGCATTTAGACTTGGACCATTTCACTACACATTAGAAAGCAGCCTACTCCTGCATGCAGTGTAGGGCCAGTGCCATCACCCGGGTAGGGACGGACTCTCCCCCTCTCTAGCTCTCCTGCACTGTGTAGCCTCCAGTCCCAGATCCTAGCATTTAGACTTGGACCATTTCACTACACATTAGAAAGCAGCCTAGGGACCAAATCATCTTTTATCTTGTTTGTCTGGGAAAATCTGTTCCAAATTCCAAAGAACTGACTTGAACATGAAGGATGGGACATAAGCCATTTGCAAGTTGGAGCTGTCCAGGGAAGACAGCACCCACGACCCCAGAGAAGAAAACAATCTGGTGTAGTCTTTGCCGACAGCGATGGGAACTGTGAGTGTTATAAATAAGACAGGGGCAAGAATTACTACATTTAAGACTTTAGAGGGAATAAAAAGTTTATTTTCAAGAAACAGCATCCACATGTGCAGTACTAAGTGGTATTTAGCAATCATTCGATGGGAGAAAAAAAAGACTAAGAAAGTAAAACCAAAATTCCCAAGAAAAACTAATTATAAAGATTTTAAGCTGCTGAATTCCAGATCAAAGCTCAGTGTCCTCTGATAAGATTGCATACTCGGTAATGGAACACAGTGTCATCGACGTATTTTTAGCTCAGGAACCGGAACACTCTCAGTGTCACATGATCTCAGTGTGACACAGGTGGCCCGAAATTAGGGCAGGTTTTGTTTTTCTCTCCTTGGGAGCAAAGTGCTAGGTTTGTTTGAGAAAAATAAGAGCGCCTCCCATTTGGCAGTGTTTCCTCTTCCCCACTCTGAGGCTGTATTTTTATTGTTTATGCAGACAGCCATGTGGGATTAAACAGGGTCCTTTTCAGTTTAGGAATATATACATTTTCTTCAATATATATTTAAACATAAACTTTAGGAATGCAAACTTTACCATGTTGTATGTATAAAAAGCTACTTATTAGTTTTCCACTGCTGTTGTAACAAATTACCACAACGTGGCAATTTGTTTAATGACACAAATGTATGATGTTACTGCACTGGAGGTCTGGAGTTTAAGATGGGTCTCACTGGCTAAAATCAGGGGGTGGTGGGCTGGTTTCTTCCGGAGGCCCTAGGGGAGAGTCCGATCCTCCATCTTTTCCAGTTTCTAGAGGCTGCTGGTCGCACAGCTCGAGGCCCCTGCCTCCGTCCTCAAAGCCACAGCGCCTGCTTCTCCCGCTGCTGTGGCCCTGGCTCCTCAGGAATCATGTGATGACAGTGGCCCACCTGGATGATCTAGGGTGACCTGCCCACCTCAAGATCCTAATCACACCTGCAAGGTCCTTTTGCCATGTGAGGTCACATATTCAGAGGTTCCGAGGACTAGGGTGTGGACATCTGGGGGAGGGGACACTATTCTGCCTCCCACGAGCACTGTAAAATGCCTACTCACTGTCCTCCCAGATATAAAACCAACATGTGTTTTCTTTAATTTCAGGGAAATCGTCAAGTTGTCTATGATCTTCTATACTGTGAGAGAAAAGAAAATACATCTAATCCACTATTGCTTTATTTTTTACATGAAGGGTTAGAAATAGATTTATTCAGGTAATCTTAGAGGTGACAGGAACTGAGAAGGAATCCAATGGTCCCCTTGTCACAGAATCCACAAGTCCGCATTCATGGGGGTCCTCCGCACAACCCCACTGTGTGAGCTCCCACCATACACCCCACATATCAAGTACAGAAATCCTGCTGTCAAGCCAGATTCCTCTCTCTTCTAAAATAAACTTTTCTAATGAATTGCCAAAATCTCCCCATTCTATCTTAGAAATCTCT
>NW_007727612.1:169448-186948 GCF_000696425.1 Galeopterus variegatus | reverse complement strand
CTTCTCTGGGATCATTACCCACAAGCAACTTCTGGGCGAGGCTTTGCCCGGACACCTTACCTATTCCACCTCCTCCCTCCCAGTCGGCCCTGCGCGCCTCCTCTGCCTGCTCTGCTTTTTCTCTCCAGCCTTCAGCAGCATCTCGCAGTCCACCCGTTTTCTGACCGTCTTGCTTGTGGCTGCTGCCCGCCCACTCGAATGGAAGCCTCGGGAAGGCAGGAGTCTCTGTCTAGAACAGTGCTTGGCACGCACGGAGCATGATGATTGAGTAAGGACGCCGTGACGCCCTGTCGTTTTGCAGCATCCTTTAAAAGTAAGGACATCGGGTGTTTGTGTCGTCTCTTTCTTTTACATAATTTGGTGTTTGTTTATGTTTTGTTCACTCTAAGTTTTTCGGGTTATCTCTTTATCTTTGCTCTTCTAAAACTGCACGTTATGTTTCCAAGAGTAGCTCTTTATTTGTGAATTATTCTGCTGGGCTATTTCAGTCTGAAAACCTCTCTCTTTTTCAGCTCAAGTACATTTTTTTCCTGTTATTTCTGTGATCTACTCTTCCACTGACTTCAGTCTCTTCTCTGAGAGTCTTAAATCTGTTTTTCGTGTCTTTACTGTATCTTTTAATTTTCCTGCTTTTATTTTATGAGCTGAAATTTTCTTAGCATTATTTTCCAGATCACAGTTGGCTCCTTCGTCAAATCCATCCTACTCTGTAGCCCATCCAGGAATTCTCAATTTCAGCATATTTAATAAGAACCTTTTTTCATTCTCTGATAGCTCCTCTCTCGAAGCAACTTGTACATGTTTTATGAAGGAATTACCCTCTCACTGCTCGCTAAACACTAACTAGTAAGTTTTAAACTCTTGTTCTGTGAATTATCGCTGCTTCCCCGGGGTAGCTGTTCTGCAACCTGGTCTTCACCATTCTCTCTCATGTTCTTGAATGTTTTCAAATATCTGCTGATCCTCGTTTTTCCTTCGTGTTTTGAACAAAGACTCTGCTGTTTGGTGTGGGTAGCTGGTGTGCACTGTTTTCATGGATGTAAGATGTGTATTCCTCACAGGTCTGCTCCACAGCTGCCTGCACCTCTGTGCAAATCCTGACAGACAAGCTTCTTGAAGTACGAATGGGTGGGAAACTACCAAGAAAGCAAAGTGTGGTGGAAAATAACCTACTTTTCCTACGCTTTCACACCACAACAACCATCAGAGAAGACTTCTCTGACCAAATGTGTGGGCTCTCCCCTCACACAGCAAGCCATCAGTCCTGCAGAGGACACCAGCGGGGGTCCTGTAACTCAATTCGATTCCAACACCATCTACCAGGAGACAGCCTCAGATCACACAAGTTGAGGACACAGTCCTACAAGACTAAACTCCACCTCCAGTGCCAATCACAAGCCTCAGGTTATTTTTGCCTGTGCTTCTGACTATATATTGGGGTGCCCACAACCCTCTCCTCAGGTTTGGTTAACTTGCTAGAGCAGCTCACAGAGATCAGGGAAACATTTACTCATGTTTACCCATTTATTATGAAGGATATCACAAGGGGTACAGATGAAGAGACGCGTAGGAAGAGGTTTGGGGGAAGGGCACAGAGCTTCCATTCCCTCCCCGGGCACCTCCACATGTTCGGCTATGCAGAAGCTCCCCAAACCCAGTCCTTTTGGGGTTTTATGGAGGCTTCATTATAAAGGTGTGATTGACTAAATCACTGGCCATTTGCAATCAACTTAACCTTCGGCCTCTCTTCCCACCCTGAAGGTTGAAGGTAGGTCTGAAAACTCTCTACCTTCTAATCCTGCCTTTGTTTTTCTGGTGACCAGTCCCATCCTGAGGCTACCTAGTAGCAACCAGCCACCAATCAACTCAATAACATATGAAAAGACATTTATCACTTTGAAGATTCCAAGGATTTTAGGGGTTGTATGCCAGGAGATGGAGACAAAGACCAAATACGTATTTCACAATATCACTCAATGAAATTTCACAGTGGCCCTCCTGAAATAAAATTTACTCTGGGGCATAAGAGTTTAGTGTGTTTCTGTCCTGGAAGGAGCTGTTTTCATAAAGAAAACAAACAAAAAAAACCCCAAAACTTGCTCTCTTCTGCAGGGAACTGGGGTTGTTGTAAGCTGCACTATGCTTCTGAAGGTGCTCTCTAGGCAATGGGGTCTGCTGTCTTTAGAGAACAGTCCTAAGCTTCTAGCTAAAAGTGTTGGAGAAGAGAAGGCCTTAAGGATCAGTGTACTAAGAAAAGTCTATTTATTTGCGTATTTAACCCACAAATTGAACCTGCTCTGAGCATCTCGGGAAACACAGTGCTTGGGTTGTAGTTTCCTCTGCACTTGTTTATCCACCGCTCTGACCCAAATGTCCTCTCCCTTGCGGGAGGAGTTCCTCAAAATGTCTTGCCTCTTTGAATGCATCCGTTTATGGAAAAATCCAATAACAAAAAAACTTTATGATATTTTAATTGTAAAAATGAACAAAAATTTAAAATATCTGAGGCCTCTATTTTACTGAATTATAAAGCTCCGATTACTTAAAAATAAGCACAGAAGTTCTAGAAACTTTAGAATACTCTGATAAAGATGTTCTCTTAAGACATGATGGACTGCATAGGCTTTAGCATGAATGAAATTGTGCATGATTCTTGTCCAGAGATTAAAAAGACACAAGGGAAGTAAACTAATATGTCTTTAGGGCCCTGTTCACTGCTTAAAATGCCGTGGAAAACCCAGCGTATCCGTCTGCCTCCTACCACGGAGGCAAACTAGCGCGGCACTCACGCCCGCCTCCACCCTTCACAACTCGGTCCCCAAAAGCCAGGTCAGACCCTGAAACAATTGTGTGAGAAAGTGTGCAGAAAAGCCCCGGCACACTCACGTCTGCCTGGCAGGGAGACGTGAGTTCAGCAACTTTTGTTCACTTTTTGTTTTGTTGCTCCTGGACTCCTAACTGTTTCAAAAGGACTATCATTTTTTTTTTCAAAGATGGCAAGAAAGGAATCCTGAAGGACTGGCTCTCTCTAAGCCCTAGAGATGCAAGGCGCACCTTTGGAAGCCCAGTCGTCTCCACCCACAGGTCCCTAGGTGCCCTGTGAGCGGATGCTGGCCGGGGCGTGGGGAAAAGAGCTGCCCGGCCCCTCCCCACACCTGAGCCTCCGTAAAGCCCCCTCCCCACACCCGTCTCCTGTGGTCCTTCACATCTCCTCGGTGAGGAGGAGAACCAGGCTGTCCACCAACGGGCAGTGGCCCTGTGCTGCCCGAGTGACACTGCAAAGGAGATGGGGCACCTTGTGAATGACGGGGAGGACCAACTCTTTAAAAAATATATGTTAATGCATTAAAAAAGCATAATGTGAATTTTACGTTTTGCACACAGGGAGTAGCCAGCAAATAGGAACTCTCAACACATGTCTGTAAACAAGCATTTCAAATGTTGAGACTGAACACACCACACTGAACACAAGACCTGCAGAGGTCAAGGGTTTGAAGAGACCCGAAGCAGCACATTTGTACAAAAGCATGTGTGCATGTGTGTTTGCAGCAACTGCTCACCACCATTGGTGTTTGCCAGTTGGTAGGCACAGAAACATTAAAAAGAACGAAAAGATAGTGATTCTGTTAATGAAAAGAAAACCATAGCCTCTTTTTCCCTGACAGCCCATGGTAGGATTTCAATTTATGCCTCAAGAAAAAGTAGAGTCCTAGCAGCTAAAACAAATTGCCTAGAAGAGGGAGGTTAGGAAACTTCACCCAATCATTTAAATTCCTTTTATCCCCCTGTCAGCATGACAGATGCTGATGCCTGTAGACCTCAAACTCTGTGCTCCTGTCATGACATAAGAAAGAAACACATTTCAAAAGGACCACAATATCTACTCTGCAGATATTGCAGAGAAGTTAGCAGAAGGTGAATTCACCTTACTCTACTGAGGGAGCTTAATATCTTTTTATTTTTCTAGGTATAATCAGTGGCCAATCACATCTTTATGACAGTACTTTATAGTTGAATTGTGAATGTTGTAAAGAGGGTTTGTTTGGTTTTTCTTTTCTTTTGTTTTGTTTTAATTTCCTGTGTAGTAGTCATGTAGATCCAATTTTTAGAAATGTCTCCCTTTGTATTTTGGTTGCATAAGTAGCATTTGTTAACTTGGGTGGAAAATAACAATTTTAAAAATAGGAATGAGAAAAAAGGAAAAAATATAATAAAGACTCAAAATCCCTCCATCTAGAAATAATCACTGTTAACATTTTGTGTGTGGCCTTCTGGACAATGTATGTGTGTGTGCACATATACATACACACAAAAGTAGTACACATGTGTGCTCACCCTGTGCCAAGGACATTACACACATTGCTCTAGTGACTGCTGGCATGAGTGCTGAGGACAGGAATTGTGTCCACCTGCACAGGTGAGGATACTGGTTTCTGCTGGGTTCAAAACTGAGGACCTCAGGGCCCAACATGGTCTGATAGCTCCAGTGTCCTGTTGGACTGCTCCTTCCTGATGCCGTGGCCCCCCAACTCCTCTGAGGAGAAGCTGGGGCTACTCTTTCTAGAATAACCCTCCCCACTTGGTTCCAGGCAAGAGCCTGCCAAAGAGAGGTGCTGCAGTGAGCTGGGAAGGGAGGCCTTCGTCCTCCGCAGGCCGCTGCTGGCAGACATATTTTCTTTTCACAGACTGAACCCAAGGCAGTCACCCCCGGGACTGCACAGTCTATGGGTCCTTTCTCTTTTTTATGGGAGCAGAGGATGGAAGTTGGGAAGGAAGGTTGAGCAGGCAAGACGCCCCACTTCTGAGCAATGCAGTCACCTGTCAGCCGCCGCGCCAGGCCCTCTCCATACCCTGTCTCTCTCGGTCCCTGTAACAAGTTTCCTAGATGGAGTGAGTATATACAATTAGCCCAAGGCCCTCAGCTAACAAATGTAGGCTGGCATTCAAGCCCAGCACTTCTGCTCCAAAGCCAGGCTGTCTGCACCCCAGGAACCTGCCCTTACAGAGAAGGGGCAGGCAGGTGTCATTGTCTCGGGGAAAAAGAGATGGCTGCAGAGTCCCAGGGTGAAACATGAGAGGAAAGCAATTGTCAGAAGGAATGCAAAGGGGTGAGAATTCAAGCCTGCAGAGGAGGCATTCGTTGGAGAGAGAGCGTCCAAAACAGCATCTACCACCAGCGCCAGAAGCAACGCGACCCAGGGACCAGGTCAGGTGGTCTCTAAGGCAAAGCACCCCAACATTGCACAGGATGAGCCAGCCCCTTCTGAGGGCTTGCATGGACTCCGAGTAGAGGGGACTTAAATGCTTGGTCCCTAAAATTCAGTGCAGCATCTGAAAAAACAGTATCAGAGTAGCGTGTTCTAGAAGATACAGCTGAGTCAAATGCTGGGTAAAGTAAGTTTGCTACTGCCTAAATATGTCCCCTTGAATTTGAATACCTGTGGGCCTGTGTATTTTTTCTCTTTGTCTTTGCAGTTCTGTATAATTTGAGACTTTTGCCTGTAAAACTGGCTTCTGCGTCATTTTTCGCCCTCACTGGGTGTCTCACCATTTTCTATCCCCTGGCTATGTGACACTTCTGCTAACTCCTCTCCTAAGCCCCTAAAGCAGCAGTGGAAAATGTCTGCTAGTGGGATGAATCAGTCTTCCAGATGAAACAGGTACCAGAAGGAAGTTGGTCACTACAGCAGTGAAAAGGTAACCTGAGTTTAAAAGTCTGCATCACTGGCATCCCAGAACACAGGATGGGGCAACACGCCCTCACGTATCACGGCCACTGTATGTGGCACGTGTCTGTGTCGACCTAAGCTCCTGCACACCCATCTGCTTCTTTCTCTGTCTGGTTTCTGTAATTTCATCTACCTTCATTTCTCTTTATTATATTTCTCCTTTCCTTTTATTTGGTCATATTATATAACTGAAGAATAGTTTTATTAATTTTAGCTTGGTCTTTGTTCTTTGTTCTTAACGTAAATTTATAATGACTAGAACACTTAATTTGATCTTTTAAGGAGCAAACAAAAGGAAATATCTTTTTATTAAATGGCACTAATTGATTTCTCCTATGCACTCAATAGAAGAGAATCTTTCCTGTCCTGCCATGTGGCCCATGGTGAAGACAAGTAGGCCCGTTGACCTTCATGGCCCTGCACAGCCCAGTGCAGGTGCCTGTCCAAGGAGGAGTACCCTGGAGGCTCACTGAGGTGTCAGGTCTCCTAGCAAATGAGAGAATGGATACCACTGACCAGGTAACGTGCAGGACACTGGTGATCTGGGTTTGTAATGAAGATAGAAGAAGATCCAGTGAATCCTGGTCTCTGATATTGTGATCCATCAAAGAGATTTGAGTAGTCCCCCATACAGAAATAGTTATCACTTCTGGTGGCATAAAAAAATAAATACAAGCCAATTTAACAAGATACCCTGAGGGCACTGGCAATGCAGAACGATTGTTAATCAATAGATGTCCTTAACGTTTGTACATCTTCCAAAAATCTCATTACAAATAAATTCATAAACAAAAAATTCACAAAGCATTCACCTGATAACAGCTGCTAAAGTGTTTGACCTTGATTGACAAGTTAAAACGTTTTCAAATAGAAGGCTTGCTGTGAAATACAGTCGTCAGTATGCCCCACAGGAAGGGGGAAGGCAAAACATCACTCCACTTCAGTTTTAACTTGTGTTTAGCGTAAAATTACCCTCAAAGTGTGGTAGTTGGTAATGGAGCAGATGGTTCTGTGCTGTCATAAAATGAGCACAGAGTAGCCTTCTGAAACATCTGGTTTTTTACTCAGAAATATTTAGGGAAAACTTTAGTTTATATTTTTAAAACCTGGACATATAACACCCATTAGGATTATAAGATAAAGTGTAAGATTTCAGATAAATTCTGTATCACAGAGTACATCGGATAGAAACGCGCCCAAGTACCTGAGAGATGAGGGGGCCCAGTCGAGACCACAGAGCTAGTCAAGGCAGAGCTGTATCTATAACAAAGTGCCTTCATCCCCACGCATCTCCAAGGTTTCTTCTCAGGATTTATTTTCAGAAATGCTAAAATGCTCTGCTAACTCATAAGAAATCCATATACGTTCCACCCACATTCAGAGTATATGTCAAAGAAATGGGGTATTTAAGGCAATATTAATACAGTACTAGGAACCTTAGAAAATTTCCCAGAAGCAGAGTTCTCACACGGATAGGTAGCTGCTTTCCCCTGACAGAGCCTGGGGCAGTAAACATACCACCACAGGAGAAGCTGCCCCGATTGAGGGCCACGCTGGAAAGTTTTGTATGTGTTACCTATTAGGCTTCTTTAGAGGTCAGAGACCAAAGTCCACTTTTTTAGATTCACAAAACAGGCATTCTTTGCCATCCTATTCTATTTATTCATTTTGTATTTTATTCAGTAAATACAACCTGGAGGGAGATCATATCTCCGTCTTTGGAGGGCAGTGGAGGCTCAGTGAATTGCACACCGACAACCTCGATTCAGCTTTCCTGCTGGGGGGATTTCAGCACCTGGACACTCCCACCCAAGTCACCTTCCCATAGCAAGACATTGAGAGGTATAGCCCTCTTTCATTGCTGTATTTGTCTGTTTTCTGTTGCTTATAACAGAACACCTGAAGCTGGGTAATTTATAAAGGAATTAAATTTATTTCTTATGGTTTTGGAGGCTGGGAAGCCCAAAGTCCAGGGAACGCATCTGGTGAGGGTCTTCTTCTGGGTGGTGACTCTCTACAGCAACCCGGGGTATCACATTGTAAAGGAAAATAGCATGAGTAAGAGAGAGCTGACCTGGTCACTCGCTGTCCTTACAAAGCCATCAGAACCACCCCCATGACTCCACGAATGGATCAATCCATTCACAAGGGCACAGTCCTCACAAACTAATCACCTCTTAAAGGCCCCACCCTTCAAGTACTATCACTGGATCTCCCACACTCTTGACACTGTTAGGATGGAGATCAAGTTTCCAGTACATGAACGTTTGGAGGACACATTTGACTCACGGCGATAGCCATCAAGAATAACATAATCAAAGGCTGCTCCATGTTGGGCACCAGCATCAAGGTGAAAATTTTAATAACTGACTTTTGATTGGCCACGTGTGGGTTGGACACTTTGTAGCTTTCCAGGGAGAATCCACCGGCTTCTTCACTCTGCATGGTTCGGGGTCTTTTTCCCTTGTACTCTACACTCAGGAGATCTGCCTGACAATGAATTAAATGGCCACTTATATTGTGAGGTTATCAAGCAGGATCCGAGCTTTCCATTTTTAAAAAAAATGGTTTAGTCCTAAAATGAAACAGTACACTGCACCAACTTGTCATTTCGTTTGTGTCCTCAAGGATCTTGCGTTTCAAGCATGGCACAAAAAGTGCCCAATAGAGTGAAAATTGTTTTTTCTTTTCATTTATAATGCTGATGATTAATATATTCTAAATACATACAAAATACTTTTTAAGACAATACAATAACTACAAAAGAATGTATGCATATGGAGAAAATGACAAATCACAAATAGGAGTTGTGGCAAGGTGACGAAATTTGAGTGTGTTTGTTTCTATTTCCCACAATGTGGTTAAGGCTTCTTGTTAAATATGTAAAATAATGACACCACAAGAACTTCATCTACCCCTTCCATGGCAATTTGTTTATAAATTGTGTGTTATGACCTTGAAGACTGAGGGACACGTACGATGACTGAGCTGTCCCACTGAAAGGTTGGACCATTGTTTCCCTGGAATGCAAAATCCTCCAGTGTAGTCCAGCTTCATGTAAAGAATAAAGAATAGATAAATAAAGAATTCATTCCAGGGACAGAGTGGCTGACATGTACAGAAAAACACTCCTGATCCTGAATACCTGAAACTGCCAGGTAAAATATATACCCATACATAGACACATTTACTTATATTTCAAATTCATGATTGCCTAGGCACAAAAGTAAGAAATCTTTGAAGGAAAGAAAGGATGATAAAGGGCCAATAGAGAATTTAAGAAGACCCTTAAAACTACATTTTCTAGGAGCATTTCTCAATCCTTGGTAGCTGAGACCATTGGCTTTAGTGGATACCAGGAGAGGAGCCTGTGAAGGGAGTCCACAATCACAAACTCCTGGATAAAGCTGGATCCCTAACAAGGGAGACACTCACAAAGAGAGATGAGAAATGTACTTTGCTGTTTTGTTTTTGACTCAGAAGACAAAAGCAGACAAAATGCAGAATCAAGAGCACAAAAATTGGAAATATTAAAATGAACACCTGGACAATGAAGATAAGGATGTTTAATATGTTTAGGTATGTATTTTTAAAGGAATAAAGGCATGAGTTAAAAAGAGCTTTAAAAATTAAATTATAAACAATCTTATGTTAATAATTTGACAATTGGAGAAAATAACAAATACCTAGAAAGATACAAGTTGTCAAAATTGACTGAAGAAGAAATTTTAAAAGTCTGAATTGTTATCTGTCCATGAAAAATATTAACTTAGTCCCACAAAGAAGACACCAGCTTCAGGTAGGTTTTATTGATAAATTCTACCAAATACTAAGATGTCCTAAAAATTTAAAAAATAACAACAGCCAATTTAAAATAGCTCAAAAGAAAACTACTAATTGAGAAAGTAGATCTCAATAAATTACTTAACGTGCAGGGCATAGAAACAAAGATATAGAGAATATAAAATGGGGTAAGAGACATGGAATGAGATTATCTAATACACATTTTATTAGAGTTCCAGACAGAGAATAAATAAATGTGAGAGAACCAATATTCAATGAGAGAATGAGTGAAAATTTTCTAAATTTAATAAAAGACACAAATCTTCATATTCAGAAATTTCAAGAGTTCCAAGCAGTATAGTAAACAGACTTTCATAATAGGGACACTGTAAAGAAATAGAGCACCAAAGACACAGAGAAGATGGGTAAGTGGCCAGGAAGAAAATATGTCCACAAAACAATAGTAATTAGAGAGATGGCTGACTTCTGAAACACAACTGTGGAAACCAGACAACGATAGAAACACATCTTCAAAATTCTCCCAGAAAATAAGTGTAAACTCAGAACTTTAATAAAATGCTCTGAGAGCTCAAGCTTTCAGGATAAAGAAAATGAAAAGCTTCATCTAATGAATATAATAAAGAATGCCGCATTCAAAAGAGAAAGTTTATTTGTTCCAAATATGCATGAAGTATATATGGATATTGGTCACATGCTGGCCTGAAAAGTAAGAAAAATTTCAAAGAATCAATATTCTATGACCACCACATTCTCGAACCTAAATTGAAAGAAGTTATGAGTAATCATGGACAATTGATAACAATACTAAATAAGTTTCACGTGTCAAAGAATAAATCATAGTAGAACATACTTGGGGCAGAAAGATAATGAAAATTATATACATAAACATGTAGAATGCAATAAGATATTGAACATAGGGACATTCATAAGTTTTAGAACTTACATTATTAAAGAAAATAAGCTAAAAAGAAATTAGTTTAGCATCCAACTTAAGTAGTTAGAAAAAGACAGCAAAAAATTAAACATAGCAGGGAGAAAGAAATTATAGAAAAAGTGGAAATAAATGAAAGATATATGTATCTATAATAGAGAAGCACAAACTAGACAAAAGATGATTCTTTGAAAAGACAGTAAAAGTGACAAACCTCTGACAAAATTAATCAACTAAGACAGAGAAGGCACAGATTAGATGTATAAACAGAGGCATAATTAGAGATGAAAGAAATATTGAAAAATAGATTAAATTATAAGCAACCTATGCCAATACATTTGAAAACAAGAAAAAATGAACAAATTCCTAGAAAAATATAAATCACAAAAGCTGACTCAAAAAATTAAAACCTGAATCACCATGTAACTACTGAAGATATTGCATTAGTCATAAAAATATTTTTGCAAAAAAAAAAAAATTAAACGCTTTCACATAAGTTTTGTGAGTTAATTCTAACAAATACTTAATAAACCAATAATTCCCACCCTTATGTAAACTCAGATAGAAAAGAAGAAACTCTCCTCAAATCAGCATATGATAATCATGTACCCTTGATACAAAACTAGGCAAAATAAGAAAAAGACATTGATACTGATGAAAAACCACTAAACAAAATGTTAGCAAACCAATCCTGCAATGATTAAAAAGATAATGCCTCTAGGCCAAGTTGGTTTATTTCAGGAATGCAAGCTGAATTTTATGTCAAAAAATTAACTTAGATAGTTCACCACTTTAATGTTTTAAAGTAAAAAAAAAAAAACCCATATTATGATCTAAATAGACATGGAAAAAAATTCAGCAATATTTTATTGATGTCTGCTTCTGTCTCTTCTATTTGACATTTTACTGGAGATTTTGGCAATCCAAATAAGACAAGAAAACAAGATGTAAAATTTAAAAGTGAAGAAATAAAGAACATCTTTATTCACAAGTGATATTTTCTACTAAAATAAGAATCTGCAAGACAATTATTAAAATTAATGAGAGAGCTTGGCAAGGTTATATTGATATGTGATCAATTCACCAAAACTTCATTCCGTTCCTATACACTAGCAGCAAACTGAAATTTAATTTTATAAAGGTACTACCTATGAAAACAACAAAAAATGATTCTAAGAATAAATACAGCAAACATTACAAGATCTTAATAGAGGAATTTCTAAAACTTTGTTAAAAGACATTTTTCTAAAAAAAATAACCAAATGGAGATAGTGTCAGATATATAGTTAGGAAGACTCAGTATTGGAATTGCATCAACTCTTCTACAAATTTATTCATGGAATCAATCCTATATTAATTAGGATGCAAATTTTTTTCATGGAATTGAACAAAATGATTGCAAAGTGTATACTGAACAACAAATAACTAACAGCTAAGACATTCTTGAATAAGAAGGAGGTTACCTCACTACCCAATATCAAAGCATATTAGAAAAACTAAGAGTTTGGATGTAGTACTGGAGCAGGGGTAGGTAAACTGAGCATTAGAACCAAAGAAAGAGCAAAGAAACTGACCTGTGATTTCAGAAAACTTGATTTACTGCAGTCTCTACTGTACATCTGTGAGGAAATTCGAACTTTTAACCAGTTTAAATATGTGAAAGTGAATCCATTCCTCACACCACATGCACATACACAAAAATTCATTCCAGGTAGACCAAGTTTTTTACTGTGAAAGGCAAACTCTAAAACTTTGAAGAAAAAAAAAATAAAAAGCCCACACACTTAGGCAAACCCAACCTATGGGGGGGGGGGAAATATATATATATATATATTAGACTCAGAGAAGCAGCTCTGGTCAAGTGGGTAGGTCATGAGTTGAGGTGCTGGAGTTTTGCCGACTCTGCTCCAACCCCTGCCTGACCCCTTACAAGGGGAGTGGGCACGGGCGAGTTCCTGAGTTTCCCCGAGCCTGTTTCATCATCTGCCATAATGGGGTGGGTGATATTACCACCTGCCTCCTGCGGTGTTTGTGAAGCTTAAATGAGATAATTTCAGTAAAGGGCTTAGCACAGAATCAGCACATGGTAAAAGTTTAATTAACAATGCCGTGACAATGTCAATGGCCATTTGGACATCTGAGGGACAAGAGAGGGAATGAGAGCCACATTTCCTGGAGAAAAGAAGGAAAATCATGACTGTCTTTCAATATTTGTCTCCTTTATCAGGAGAGCAAGTGAGAAGGTTAGCTCTCTCTTGATCTTGATAGTCTCGCCATGTGATACCCTGGTCATCGTGGGACCCGGTACAGAGTCCCCAGCAAGAAGAACACATCCTTCACCAGATGTATACCCTGGATGGTGGACTTCTCAGCCTCGAAAACTGTAAGAAATAAATTTCGTTTTTTTATAAATTACCCAGTTCCAGGTATTCTGTTATTAACAACAGAAATGGACTAATATGTGCCACCGTCTTAACTAGCATGGTGCTGCTTTTGTCTGTTTACACCGTGAAAACCAGTGGCCTGCAAGATGTAGCCTAATTGGTTCAGCCTGCGCTTCTATAGCCACATGAGTCTTCGACCTGCTGGCCCAACTCTACAGCAAGAACCCCCTTCCCTGGCCACACAGCCCCACCTTGGACAGTGACCCCCTGCCTAAAACAGCCTCTGTCCTCTGCATTCCTAATCGAACCCTCCCAAACCTACAGCTGCCCCCAAGCAGCATCTTCTCTGTGAGGTCTTCTCCGATGCCTTCGCATCGCAGTGATTCCTCAAAGCTTCTAAAGCACTCATTTCTATGTCCTACCTGATCCTTTAATGTTGGTCTGTAACCTGGCTACATGAGAACTGCACGTGGGAACGACTGAGATGCAGGTTCCTCATGTGCTGACTGAGTGTTTGAGAATCTCCACTGGCACGGTCTGAGATTCTCACGTTTCACATTGCCAGATAGTTCTGGGGCACAGTCAGGTCTGGGAACCACTGCTGTGACATGTGCCCTGAGCCACCTGTATGGCTAGCTGTCTTTGCTGTGCATTCATGCACATGTCTTGTCAGTGCTGGTCTTGACCTTCTGTGCTCTCCCCAAGCTCTCTGCATGCTCTTTGAATTTTTAGAATCCATACTTTTATAGGTAGTTATTGACTGGAAACTACAGTTGTGATTCATAATTATGCAGCAGAGCCAGGTAGTCGCAACAGAGACCGTATGGGCCACAAAGCCAACAATAATGACTCTCTGGCCTTTTTCGGGAAAACCATCCTCTGTTCTAGACAAAGCAGTGATTCTCGACCCTGGTTAAATAGCAGAACCCATGGGAGCTCCCAGCACTCAGACCTACTGAATACCACCCCCCAGGGAATCAGTAAACTTTTAAAGTTCTCTAGGAGACTTCCTTTTGGTCCACCCTGCCTGCAAGGACCACAGGACAGGGAGATTCCAGAGGCCATCCCGGCTCTGCACTAACCTGCCTGTCACCTTGGGAAAGTCGTCATGCCTCTCCACACTCTAATTTCCTCATCAGTAAAAGAGCTGATTGAAATAACACGTCTCTAAGAGCCCCTCCGGAGATACCATTCTGGGATTCTACACTCTTGGGATGTTTGTCATAATTAGTCATTTGATGAGGTGGTACTGGATGCCAACGGAAGCCCACTCAATATACGCTTGAGGAGAATTGACGATGACATGGGTGATTTGGGAATATTATGGCTGAGTTGTGTTTCCCACAAATTCATATGTTAAAGTCCTGAGCCCCAGTACCTCTGAATGTGACTGTATTTGGAGACAGGGTCTTAAAACAGGTGATTGCATTAAAACAAGGTCACCAGAGTGGACCTATATATGACGAGGTCCTCATAGGAAGAGGAGATCAGTATACAGACAGGTACCGAGGGATGACCATGTGAAGACACAGGGAGAATACACCATCTGCCGGCAAAAGAGAGAGCCTCAGGGGAACCAAACATATAGACATTCGGATCTCAAACTTCCAAAACTGTGAGACAACAAATATCTGTTATGGGGTCCCTAGGACACTAACACAGCGGTTAGGCTGAAGGGAGGTGTTGGATTTAAGTCTGCAGTGTGCTGGCACATGGCTCCCACAGTTGATGAAAGCAATCTCTCTTGCAGTATGGCTAAATCCTGCCTTGTGCCGGCCCAACACTGCGTTTTACACAATGCTTTGTCAGTCAAGCCCTTAGCAAGGCCAGCCAGGTCGATTTGAAACAGAAAAGAAAAATGCAGCCCCACACAATAGTGACATTTACTTCCCTCGTGTTCATTCTCAGAATCTGCCACTGCAGTAGGAACATATTAGTCAGAGTCCTTTGAAAGCTGATGCAGTGTGGGCCTGGAACTCTCAGAACAAGGCGTGATTGTGATAGAACTGGGTCATGGCCCCAGTGTGCCCGGTGAGCCAGTACCTGCCCCATCCCCTGCCCAATTTCAGGAGGCACCATGGCCCCTCCTCCCACTGGGGGGTGCAGATAGCAGGAACCCTCCTTGTCTGCTGCCAGTGAGTGGACTGCTCTTCATTCTCACGCCCACCCTTGTCTGATAAATGACAGAATCGTACATGCTCCAAGGCTCATATGACCAGCATCTCTTCTGTTTAGCATCCTCTCTGGTTTGTGGCTTCTAAGCATTCTTTCTGCTCTGCCCCTAGGATCTGGAGACTGGGGTTTACATGTAAAGCTTGAAGTTGTTTAGCAAATTTCTGAGAACAGGATCAGTTGTGATCCCATCTCCAAAATTTCCTCTATCAAATGTAGGAAAAAAGCCCCTTGTGCTGTGGAGAAAGAGGGTGGGGCTGGCTCTTTCTTCACACCCTTTGAAAAGATAAATGTCAATAAACGGGATTGAACACATCAGCTAAACCAAGGACAAAAAAAAAATGATTATCTCAATAGATGCAGAAAAAGCATTGAACAAAATGCACCATCGCTTCACTATAAAGACTCTTAGCAAATTAGGTATAGAAGGGAATTATCTCAACACATTAAAAGCCATTTACAATGAACCAATAGCCAATATCATCCTGAAAGAACAGGAACAAAACAAGGATACCCACTCTCACCACTCCTATTTAATATAGTATTGGAAGTACTAGCCAGAGCAATCAGGCAAGAGAAAGAAATAAAAGGCATCCAGATTGGAAAGGAAAAGTCAAACTGTCCTTCTTTGCAGATGACATGATCTTACATATAGAAAAACCTATGGACTCTACCAAAAAACTCTTAGAACTGATTAACAATTTCAGTAATGTTGCAGGACACAAAATCAACTCCAAAAAATCGGTAGCATTTTTATACTCCAGTAACAAACTAACAGAAAATGAAATCAAGAAAGCAAGCCCATTTACAATAATCACCAAAAAAATAAAATACCTAAGAATCAACTTAACCAAGGAGGTAAAGGTCTCTACAATGAAAACTACAAAACACTACTGAAAGAAATTAAAGACGACACAAAAAGGCAGAAAGACATGTCATGCTCTTGGATGGGAAGAATTAACATCATGAAAATGTCCATTCTACCCAAAGCAATCTACAGATTCAATGCTATCCCTATCAAAGTACCAATGACATTCTTCACAGAAATAGAAAAAGCAATCCTAACACTCATATGGAAAACAAAAGACCCTGAATAGCCTAAGCAATCTTGAGCAAGAAAGAATAAAGCTGGAGGCATGACACTATCAGACTTCAAATTATATTGCAAAGCTATTGTGACCAAAATAGCATGGTACTGGCATTAAAAACAGACACTTGGATCAATAGAACAGAATAGAAAACCTGGGAATCGACCCACATGCTCACAGCCAACTGACCTTTGACGAAGCCAACAGGACATACATTGGGGGAAAGGCTGTCTCTTCAATAAATGGTGCTGGGAAAATTGGACATCCATATGCAGAAGAATGAAACTGGACCTTTACTTCTCACTGTATACCAAAATCAACTCAAAATAGATTAAAGACTTAAATGTAAGATATGAAACCATGAAATTACTTAAGGAAAACCTAGGGGAAACACTCCAGGAAGTAGGACTGAGCAAAGACTTCATGAATAAGAGCCCAAAAACACAAGCAACAAAAGAAAATACAAACAGATGGGATTATATAAAACTAAAAAGCTTCTAAACAGCAAAAGAAACAATCAACAGAGCAGAAAGACAATCCACAGAATGGGAGTAAATATTTGCAAACTATATAACTGACAAGGAATTAATACCCAGAATACATAAAGAACTCAAACAACTGTACTGTAAAATTTAAAAAAATAATAATAATCCAATTTAAAAATAGGCAAAGTAGATAATTAGACATTATTTTTTAAAGGGAGACATACAAATGACCAACAGATACATGAAAAAATGCTCAGCATCACTAGTCATTAGAGAGATGCAAATGAAAACCACATTGAGATATCATCTCACCCCAGTTAGACTGGTCATTATTTAAAAAGATTGAGAATAACAAATGCTGGTGAAGATGCAGGGAAAGGGGAACTCATCTACACTGTTGGTGGGACTACAAATTAACACAGCCATTATGGAAAACAGTATGGGGGTTCCTCAAACAACTACAGATAGAACTACCATATGATCCAACAATACCACTACTGGGTATATAACCAAAGGACTAGAAATCATCATGTTAAAGGGATACCTGCACTCCCATGTTCATCACAGCTCTATTTGCAATAGCCAAAATATGGAACTGACCTAAGAGTCCCTTGGTGGACAACTGGGTAAGGAAAATGTGCAGCCGTAAAAAAAGAATGAAATTCTGCCTTTTGCAGCAATATAGAGTCTGGAGAAAATTATGTTAAGTGAAAATGCCAGAAAAGGAAAGAGAAATACTGCATGTTCTCACTCATAACTGCTAAGAAAGGAAGGGAGGAAAGAAGGAAGGAAGGAGGGAGGGAGGAAGGGAGGAAGGAAGGGAAGGAGGGAGGAAGGAAGGGAGGGAGGGAGGGAGGAGGAAGGAAGGAAGGAAAGAAGGAAGGAAGGAAGGAAGGAAGGGAGGGAG
>NW_007727612.1:149686-168448 GCF_000696425.1 Galeopterus variegatus | reverse complement strand
GAGAGAGAGAGGGGGAGGGAAGGAGGGAGGGAGGGAGGAAAGAAGGAAAGAAAGGAGAGAGAGAAAGAAAAAAAGACCACAATAATACTTTGAACTTACAGAAGGAGAGAACAACCTAAGGATACTAGAGATGGGGGTAGGGAGGGAGGGAGCCTGGGGAGTGATAGGTCAGGTAAAAGACATAAAGAAAAATCAAGATTTGTAATAATGAACATGCTAATAGTAAATAACAAAAATTTAAAAATAAAAAAAAGAAGAGGATTACTTATTCCAGGTGCTGGATAAATATGGTGGTGTGACCAGTGTTCACTTCTATTTAGCATCCTCTCTGCTCTGTGGCTTCTTGTCACTATGCCATGTGGTGTCCTGAGGCCCTCGCACTCCTTGTGGACTGATGACATCTGACATCTCAGTAGGAATGTGGTACGGAAAGAATAGGACAAAAGAATGCAGAGAATGGAGAATCTCCCCAAACAGAGGTCTGGTTGTTTGAGCTTTCTTGTCATTTTAACTCCAAATAATTGGGGAATTTTTGTGTAAATTTAAATTCGGCACTAGAAACAATACAATCCAAGAAAGTGACTTAACTAGATATTAATTTAGCTTTAGGAAACCATGGCAGCAGAAGAGCCAAACCCCTTGTGAGATGTTTTCTGTTTGGAATGACATTGTTACAAAGATCTGTGTGGTTCTCAGGTCTCATGTCACGACACTAATGAGGCCAAAAAGAAAAGAGAAATAAGACCACGCATGCCCCCGTTGTTGAAATAACTGAGAGAAGAACCTCATTCTCAACATGGAATGCTGTTCCTGGAAAAACTTACCACTGAGCAGCACCAAGCCTCTCATCCTTTCCACATAGAAGGTCAACTCTTCAGGAGAAATGTTGTGAATGTCTCAGCTTCCAGATGGCAGATGGAACGTCTTCTGGTGCATCACCTTCAAGTAGGACCAGTCTTCTGAATGGGCAGAGTGCAAACCCAATGACTCCATGGTCTGTGACACGCTGTGTGTGGTCTGCCCTTACCCAGCCCCAAGCACTCCCCTACTTCCTGACAATTAAGAGGCCATCATTAGAGTTTCCTTCTTGTAGGTCATTTTGTCTCAAAATGTGGTGCTTCCAAACTCCTGCATCACAATTCCCCGGTGGTGGAGGGTTGTTGACAATGCAGACTCCCAGGCCTTTCCTACTTCTATTGAGTCAAACTGTGTGGGAGCGGACTACTGGAATCTTTAGAAGAACTAAGGACGTGGATGAGAAAATCTGAATCTAGAGATAAATAAAAAAGCAGAACACATTAATTTATTATCTAGTGTCTTTCCTCCTTTGCCAATCATTAGTGATGGAGTCAGAAAAGATCAGTATTACAAAGCATAGGTCAGTGCTTCTCAAGGAGGTGTGGTAAAGGGATAATTTGGCATATCTATAAATTTCCAAGCCACCATGGACTAATATGTAGTATTACCGAACTACTAAAGAGCTCATGCCACACTCAACCTATCTCACAAATGTGACAATATCCAATTTGCTGTATGCTGCTTGCACAAATGAATCGTATGTGTGGATGTTGTGATGATGTTGGATTACTGAAAACATTTCTTGCTGTGGACAGAAGGCAAACAGATCAAGAATCAATACAGGTCCACAGATCATACTTTGAGAAGGGCTTTTATAAGTGACTTATATGCCAAGACACCTGACTAAGAGGTAGGGCGGATGGTGAAGATCAGGAAGATGCCCATATTCGCATCAATACCTGGCAGGACAGTGCTCCTACTAACTATTATAGCAGCCAAAGAAGTCAGCAAGACTGGAGAGAAATGACCTGTTTTGTAATAGATCCTGTAACCATGTGGCAAGGGGGCTGCATGGCAATGCCCCTATATCACTGGGACATTGACCAAGGGGAAAACACAGACTTGAGAAGCAGATATAATAGCAGCACAAAAATGAGAATATTTTAGCAGAGGTCAGGTAACCAAGCTAACCCACAGTGAACAAGCAGTCAACTGTCTTGAATGCAGCAGAGAGGCACAATGCATAAACATGTAAATGCAAAGAACCAAAGGTGAAAGGTCAATGACTAACAGTAGTATTTACAGTAGAAAAATCAAGACATTAGGATAAAAGACAAATGGAATGTAGACATTACTAGGGCAAAGAACCAAGCCCCAGGAGATCTGTGTTCTAATATTGGTTATGCTGCTAACTTCCCAGACTTCCTGGATGATTTGAGACCTCTGAAGTCTTCAGAGGTTTTTATTTCTCATAAAAAAAAAAGTAGGTGCAATGGTTAATTTTATGTGTCAACTTGACTGGGCCATGGGACATCTGAATATTTGGTCAAACATTTTTCTGGGTGTTTCCATGAGGGTGTTTTTGGATGTGTTTCACATTTAAGTCAGTAGACTCTGTAAAGCACATTGCCCTCCTTTACGCAGTGGCCTCAGCCAATCAGCAGAAGGCCTGGGTTGAACAAAAAGTCTGACTTCCCCAATTGACTGTGGCATTGGTTTTATCATGCCTTTGGACTGGAACTACACCATCAGCTCTCCCGGTTCTCAGGCCTTTGGATGGGGATTAGAAGTACACCATCAACCCTCTGTAGCTTGCTGACTGCAGATCTTGGGACTTAGCCTCCATATGCACATGAGCCAATTCCTTATAACGGAGATAGATAGATTAGGTAGGTAGGTAGGTGGGTGGATGGATGGATGGATGGATGGATGATTAGGTGGATGGATGGTTGGATGGATGATTGGGTGGATGGATGGTGGATGGTGGATGGATGGATGGATGGATGGATGGATGGATGGATGGATGGATGGATGGATACATCTCCTATTAGTCCTATTAGTTCTGTTTCTCTGGAGAACCCTGACCAATACAGTAGGTATATAGAAGAAAACACAGTGAAAAAAAATCTGTTTGACCTTGAATTAAGCAAAAATTTCTTAAACAGGACACAAAAATCAAAAAACAAATAAATATTAACTTTATCAAAATAAATTAAAAGCTTCTACTCCCCTAATGATGGTGTTGAAAGAATGAAAAGACAAATTATAGACTGGGAAAAAGTATTGCAAAATTATGTATTTAATAAAAGACTGTGTCTAAAATATATGAAGAATCATTGCAATTCAAGAAAGAGAAAGAGGAGGAGAAGCCAATGTATTTTTTAATGGGCAAAAGATTTGAAAATTCTCTTCACCAAATAAGATAAGATGGCACCACATAATTTGGCAAATAAATATATTGAAAAATGCTCAATATATTTAGTCATTCAAGAAATGCATATTAGACTACATGAAATAACACTACACCTTTACTAGAATGTCTAAAATTACAAAGATTGGTCATACCAAGTGCTGGTAAGGGTGTGGAGGAATTGGAATTCTCACACATCATTGGTGGGTATGCAAAATGGTACAACCACTTTGGAAAATAGTTTGGTATGTTCTTAAAAGTTAAAACTACACTTACTATTTGGCCCAGTAATCCCACTCCTACATATTTTTCCAAGAGAAATGAAAGCCTATTTATATTCAAAGGACCATATGTGAATATTCATAGCAGCTTTATTTATAACAGCTCAAAACAGAAAACAATCCAAATATCCATCAACTGGTGAGTTCATAAACAAGCTGTGGTATATCCATACAATGGAATACTACTCAGTCATAAAAAAGGAAAGGACTACTTTCTCACAACAACATGGATGCATCTCAAAAACATAAAGAGCTAAGTAAAAGAAGCCAGAACAGAAGACAACATACTGTATGGTTGCATGTATATGGAACTCTAGAAAAGATAAAACCATAGGGACAGAAAGCTGATCAGAGTTGCCAGGCACTGAGCATCAGGAAGGCGACCAGCTATGAAGGGAGTAGGGAAGCTTTGGGGATGAAGGAAAAGTTCTCTATCCAATTATGGTGGAGGCTACACAATTACACACATTTGTCAAAACTTTAAACTCTATACTTCAAAGGATTGAATTTTAGTGTATGTCAATCATACCTCAATAAACTGACTTAACTGCTACCAGCAAAGTCCAAAGAAAAACTGAGCAGCTGCCAGCAGAGTAGACATGCTCTGTTTTTAGACTCAAGCTCTGCCAGCCAGTGCTGCTTCACAAACTCTGAAGAACACACACAATGGTAACAAAACTAAAAAGATACATGGGTGCACATGCACACTAAGTCCACCCACACACAACTTGTTTACAAGAAATGTGCTGCTCGACCCCCAACCAGACCTGAGCTGAGGGAAACTGACTAAATTATCCTATTTTCCCCATATGCTCCCTCTGGCATCTCCCAAGCCTTCCCATGGTTGCCTTTGGTACTCCTAGTCTATGAACACAACCTCGCCTTTAATCTTAACCCGAGTTCTCTGTTCCTGCTTGTGTCCCTGAAGAATCAGCTCTCACACAACCTGACAAGAGAATGCTGCACCTCATCCCTCCTACCATGGGACAGAGGCTGGGCTTGGAGATAGTGTCTTCACACCTCCTCTTCCTTGTGGTTGTTTGTGTTAATCCATTTTCTGCTACTTATAACAGAACACCTGAAACTGAGTAATTATAAAGAAATGAAATTTATTTCTCATAGTTTTGGAAGCTGGGAAGTCCAAGGTCCAAGAGGCACATTGGTGAAGGCCTTCTTCTTCTGGTGACCAAGGTGTCACACAGTGACAGCTAACCTTCTCACTTGCTCTCCTCACAAAGCCATCAGAACCTCTCCCATGACCACCATTAAACCATCAACCCATTACTCCAAGAATGGATCAATCCATTCATGAGGGCATGGTCCTCAGATCCAACCATCTCTTAAAGGCCCCACCTTCCACACCTGTATTGGGGGTTAAGTTCCAACATGAGCTTGGGGGACATTCAAACCACAGCACTGTCTGAACATAACTTCTCCAGTGTCTGGGGAATAGTCCGTATGCCCTTGGCATTCACACTTTTTGCTCCCACTGTTGTTTCTCTACCACCCACGTACTCCCCTCACTTGCTGAAGCCTTGGACAGATGATCTTCACCATGCTGCCCCAGCCATGGTCTCCACCTTGAGCACTCCTGGCCCCTCGGGTGACTCAGTTACCTCATAAATTTGCCGTCCAGCACCTCCCAGTCATGTGGACTCCTCATCTCTAATCACCTTCACCTCCACTTCTTTTTAGCATCCTCCTTCTTGGTTGTACTTAAGACCCTATGATCACCCAGGAATGTTGAACTTCCGATATCACAAGTTAAAATGTCTGTCTCTGAAGGTAATCTCCTATTCTTTCAGGTCATTATCTTTATTATTCCTAGTTCCTCAACTTTCCCTGAACATTCCAACAATTACCTGCCCTGCTTTCTTTTTATCAAGTAGCCCATCTAGAGGCACGTCTCTCCTTGGAGTCCAGGTGCATTCCCCACCGCCAAGACAATGTCCCTACTCCCTTGTGTCATTGTGTGTATGTCTATCCCACCTGCATCACAAAACCCCAACAAGCCCAATTCTCTGGCTTCTTATTTTCATACTGTATAATACACCAGAGTGTCTTAATCAATTTGGATTGCTATTAACACAGACTGGGTGGCCTATGGACATTTACTTCTCACAGTTCTGGAGAGTGGAACTTTGAGGACAGGGTACCAGCATGGTCAAGTTTTGGTGAGGTCCCTACCAAAGGGACCTACAGAAGGCTGACTTTTCCCTCCTTCCCTCACATGGTGTAAAGAGGGCAAGAGCTCTCTGGGGTCTTTTTATGAGGACACCAATCCTATTCATGAGGGCTCCACCCTCATGATCTAATCATTTGCAAATGTCCCATCCACTAACATCATCATATTGGGGTTAAGATTTCAAGATATGAATTTGAGGGGGGATTCATATATTCAGTCCATTGCACATGGTAGACAGGTTCACCAAAACTTCATGGTTACCAGCCTCAATCATAATCCCAAATCTGATCAACAGCTCAAAGAATCTCTCACTCATGGCAGTGGTGTGAACTGAAATGTTCAAGGAGGTGCAGAAGAAGGTTCTATCAGAGCAACACAAACCACGTCAGATGGACATTAGACTTCCTATTGTTAAATGTTCTCTGCCACTTCACCTTCAGTGACCAGCCCCAGTGGTCAAGCTGTCCTCTGACTCACTTCCCTTCCTCTCTGGTGGCCAGCCCAATCCCTGGCCACTTCTTGTGCACAGCAGTTTCACTGCCTGCCATTCTTTGGTCTTCCTGAGTGTGGGAGGCACTTAGAAATTGACTGTAATGAGCATGTGAATGAAATGGCCATGCAGAACTTCCAAGATCAGGAGGTGAAAGGCCTGTGGTTTCTGCCTTCCTCTTTTCTCTGGCTCATCCTAGGGAAGGCCACCTGCCACTTGTGTCATGAAGATGCTCAAACAGTCCTACAGAAAGGCCCATGTGGCAAAGAACTGAGGCCTCCTGCCAACAACCATGGGAGTAAGCCCCAGTCGAGCCTTCAGATGACTGCAGGCTCATGAGAAACCCTGAGCCAGAACCACCCAGCTAAGCAACTGCCAGTTCCTGACCCACAGAAACTGCAAGACAAGAACTGTCTGTTGCTTATGCTGTTAACTGGGGGTAATTTGTTTTTGTTTTGCACTAGTAGAGAGCAAATAGAGAAACCAGGAAAGGACAATGCAAAGTTCAAAGAGAAGCAGACCAGCGCCAGGAGTGAGATATTGCCTTCACCACTAGGGGCTAGAAAACTTTACCAACCCCCAGGGAAGTGGAGCTTGCTCCCCAATTACTCACTTTCCATGTCCTACAGCAGGTTACAAGCCATCATGAAGCCACGATGTGGTTCCCCTAGTCGTACTTCAGTACTGCACAGTTCTTAAGTTCTTATACTTGCCACATTCCACGTTAAAGAAACCCATTCAGATGCTACTGCATTGGGACATCTGCCAAACTACCCGCCACAAGGTCGGATCCCAGTGAGAACTGTCCTGGATTTGCATATTTCCAGGGAAACTAACTCCTATCTCCATATTCCTCTCCCCCCAAATGAGTAAATATATCTTTTGCGATGAGAGAACTTAAATGATGGTTTTAAAAAATCCCTAGCAGACGTGGAAGCCAACTGTGGCACCTGCCTTCATGTCTATTCGCTGGGGGGCTTCATCCTTTCTCTCCTCCACGGTCGCAGACGTAGACATGCACAGGAATTTGCCCTTGTCCACGTGGCTTGTCATTTCTGAAGCAGAGAAGAGAGAAGTGGTTCTACTTGTGGTTTTGATAGAATACACCTCCCAATTTCTCTTCTGCAGGTCTTCTGGAAGGATTCAGAAAGCCTGGGTGAGGGCAGCTGCCCTTGTTGGTACCTAGCAGCCCCATGACGTCAGAAATTAACAGGTGGTCTTAATATCTCATCGGCATGGTCCCCCGACATGTAGCACTTTTATCTCCAGGCTCCTCCTGCTAGCCGGCTGGGTCATCCCCCTGCACAGAGTCTCCTGGTGTCACAGTACTTTGTTAGCCAAGTTTCACAGTCAAGGGCTGATAACTAAAAACCTTTACGTCCCCCCGCCCCCAGCCTCTCTCTCTCTGTCGGTGTCTCACATTTCTCCATTCACACCCCACTTCAACATTTCCTTCCGCTTCATCTCTCAGTGGAATCTCACCCTCAGCCAACAACTCCCATCAGCACCGCGATCATGACTAACGCTGATACAGAACTACCCTAATGCTGTTGACCTACCTGGGGGAGTGAATTTTGCCTTAGTCTGACATCTCCAAATTGGCACAATTATGGACAACTCCACAGAAGAACTTCAGGGATGACTCAGGTTTTCTAAGCAGAAATCAGATGGTGAGATTAAACTACTTAGTCTGGAAATAAAGGTAACTAGGGCCACTAATGTCTCTAAGCATCATGAATCTTTATATCTTGGTTTCCATGGGAGACAGACACAGGAAAAGGGCTTTGTGTTGTCTAATGAGAACGACTTTGTAATGACAGACCACAGGGCAAGTGGTGGGAAAGGCGGGTGCCCTGAGAAATGTGTGCCCCTCTTCCTCCACGTAACTTTTTACTTTCATTTTCTATCTCAGGATAGTTTTAAAGTTATTAAATCAATGCATGCTCATGTTGTGTATTTTCCAGGCACAAACCACTAAGTGTGTGTGCGTGTACACGTGTGTTGCCCCTATTTATGAGCACTGGTGGGATTACATTCTGCACACCGTTCCATGACTTGTTTTTTTCCTTTAATACATATCTTAGCATCTTTATAGGCCAGGACATTCAAATCTTCCTCATTATTTTAATGCTTAGACTTTTATTGATACAGACTTTTATGTCTACACCATAATATTTAACCATTGCTTGACTGATAGACCTTATAGAACTCATGCCCGTATCTTTGCACACCTATATGAATGTATCCATAGAATAAATTCCTAGAAATAAAATAAATTTCTAGAAAAGGAATAGCTGGACAAAAGACAAGTTTATTTTTAACCCCTTGTGGTTTTGAATAAATGTGTGTATCTTCAGACTGATGTTTAAATAAACCAGGAGCTCTCAAACTTGAGCCGAATCCCCTGGAGGACTTGCTCAAACACAGATTGTTGGGTCCTTGTCCAGAGTTGCTGATTCAGTAGGTCTGGGCCAGGGCCCTAGAATGTGCATCTGTAATAGACCCCGGGAATGCTGGTGCTGCTGGCCCAGGGACTGCACATTGAGAACACCCGACCTAAACCATGCAAGTGCCTTCGGGAGGAAGTGGTGACACCAGCTGCTGGGAGCCCTAGTCAGTGTCTTCTTCCTGAATGCACTGGGCTGTGACTTCAGGACACATACCGCAGCCTTCTCTACCCTGTCTCTGCCAGGTGGGTAGCACAACAGGTCCCTCAGGAGGAGCCGTCCAGGACAGGAGCCCTGGGGTTGGAGGGACAGTGTGACGTCCATACACTATCCCTGGGACACAGACCACTATGGAGCTTTCTCTCTTGAACATGCACCAAGGGTGGTCAGAGGCAATCAACCCAAAGTAACTCCATGCAAAAGGGCACAACCAGTCATTGTGATGCTTAATTGAGAGGAATGAGTTGCAGAATTAGAGTCTTAAGTCCAAGGTTCATGGACAAGCTCTGCTGCTTGTCAAGACCTGACCTCAAAGTTGCTTATGTGACCTCTGCTCAGAGTCTTCATTCAGTAATCACATGGTGCCTTACATGGCTAAAGCTTGACAAATGTGGAAGTACACACGGTCTCATTTATTCTATAAAATAAAGATGATTTCAATTTCTCTACCCATTTCTCAGGAATTAGACAGAGCTTGAATGACTTCAGTTATAACTAACATTGGAACAACATCTCCACATCTTTTCACTCATTGGAACCTCAGGGCAACCATATGAAAGGATGTCATAATTACCCCAGTTTAGAGACGCAGTGGCTGAGGTTGGAAAGTCATGGCTTTTCTGAAAAAACTTGGCTAGAAAGTGACAGAGGGCATTCTAAATCCAAGCTCCAGGCTTTTCTACCACTCTGTTCCATCGGCTTCCTTTATTTGTGTAAATAGTGTATTAATAATAAGTAGCTTGTACCCCATAAATATGTACAATCAATATGTTTTGGTAAAATTTAAAAAACAAAATAAGTAGCTAACATTTATTATGTGCGTCTATATGCCAAGTAACACAGCAAGAACTTTTACGTGGATATCTCAGGGCTGGGTTGGGTATCGATTTATGAGACAGGTCCTACCAGTAGTTCCATTTTACACATGACTGAACAAGAGCTTGGTGACTTAACCCTCGTGCTTAAAGCCACGAAGCGGGTAGGTGATGGAGCCAGGGTCCAAACTCAGCACTCGATCCTCAGAGCCAATTTCAGGCCCTGGAACATTCGGTACATGGTATGTACTTCTCGATTCGCTACCAGCTCCTCTCATTCATTCTATGTGCAAGGCCAGCTTTTTAGAAAAAACAGCATTAATTATTTCCACATTTTGTTCGTGTTGGTCAATAGACTTATTATTATTACTCCTATTACATGGCTTGGAAATCGGTGTCCTCTCCCCACTAAACAATAGTTGTAGCAAGTATTTTACAAGCATATCACAAAAGTGACAACGTATATTAAAGATGCTCAGGTAAAGATGAAAGTGTAGAAATGCCAGGCTTTCTGTGAAGTGGTTGCTCTAGGGACAGAATCGAGGGCCAAAGGCTGATAGGAGCAGCCTTTGTTCATAGAAAGTCTTAAAGCCTCGAAGCAGCAGAATGATCAGATAGGACTCGAGCCGTCAGACAGGATGAGCTCCGTTCGCCGCGGCCTAACCTTGCGATAGAGCTGGGATTATGTGGGCTATCCTTTGCCCCTTTGCACGTTGGTGAAGGCTCCATCACTGAGTAACGTAGAGTGTCTCCAAGAAAGCCACGCTGACTCTGGGGACTATCTTTGCATTGCAGGCTCGGAGAGCCTGGGCTGGGCTGCTGACAACACCCTTGACCCTGAATGTGGTGCATGCTCTGCAGCTATAGCTTAGATCTGAGCCTGGATCTGCCCCAGAGGCCCCGTACTGCTGAGCAAGCTGGTGGCAGGAGGGGAGACAGCATTTCGTTTGGAACAGTTCCACGATAACCAGCTCCTGAGAGGGAAGCAGAGTGGCCCCATCTCACACCCCATCTCCAGGGTCCTTCAGCCTTCCTGAAGGAACACCAATCCCCTGAAGGTCCCTGAGAAATTAGAGCTGAGCACACCCTAAAATACAAGTCACATGCCTGAGCAGCAGGAAAACAGATGAGGTATTGAGGACAGCCCCAAACTGAGCTTCTGATCAGGCTCCAGGATGTCCTGGGGACCCAGGGAGCAGGCTGGTCAGCAGCCTGCGTAGGACTTTATTTATTTCATTTACATCATCTGTTGTAATAGTATTGAACAAAAGCATTGTTAGATAACAGGCAAGAATAATCTTCAATCACACATAATCTCCAGACCTCACAATCTTGCAAGTTAAGTGTTATCAGTTGAATTGTGTCCCCCAAAAAAACTATGTTCAAGCCCTAAACCAGGTCCCTGTGAATGTGATCTTATTTGGAAATGGGTCTTTGCAGATTGAATCAAGTTAAAAAATGAGGTCATGCTGGACTACCTGGGGCCATAAACCAATGACTGGTGTCCTCATAAGAGGAGGGAAATTTGGACACAGATGTGGGGGGACACCACGTGACAATGAGGCAGAGACTGGAGCGATGCAGCTGGAAGCCCAGGAACACCAGGATTGTCTGCAAGCCCTAGAAGCTGGAAGACGCAGAGAAAGGTCCTCTCCAGAGCCTTCAGGGGAAAACGGCCCTGTCAACAGTGTGATTAAGGACTGCTGGCCTCCAGAACTGGGAGAAAACAAACTTTTGTTTTCAGCGACCCAGTTTGTGGCAATTTGTCACAGTAGCCCTACGACACTAAGATTGAAAGGACTGCGGCCTTACTTTTCTGAATGAGGATGGTGGGGCTCAGAGCATGTCACTCCACAGCGGGCTCTCTGCGGGGGCTGGGCCAGCTTGCACCCTTTCCAACACACCCAGCAGTGCCCCCGCATTAGGAAGCTTCTTCCTCCACTTTTCATGCTGCTGGTTGACGGTGGGTCCTGGACTAAGGGATCACTTGGTTACAGGACCACGGCCCTCTGAGGAGCAGCTGGAAGGATTGGGATCCAGGCGTGCCCAGGTGCTAGACCCACAGCCACGTGCTTCCAGCAGGTGTCAATCAGAGTGTGGGGCCAAGCGCCAAAATGGGTTGTCATTTCTGGCATCTCCAGTCACTGTCCCTGTGGATGCTGGTGAATCACCAAAGAAGGCATCACCACTGTGAACATCAGGGCACAGGCTGGGGCAGTGGACCTTGGAGACATGAGCCCCTGATTTGGACAGGGCAGGTGGGGGCAGGCCGGGCAGCTCCTGTCATCCTGTGATGGCCTTCGACAGGCTGGGGCCCTCTGGTCTGGGGATTAGCCTGGAAGAGAAATACACTCCCCTGTCAACCACTGTGCTGAGGCGTCATTCACATGATACTAGCAAACAATTTGGGCTGCCCCAGGCAGGGCACAGCACAAGTTCCTGAAGCTTCAGAGCTGGAGAGAGCAGGGCAGCCAGAGAGAGGTGCTGGCACCAGCGTGTGACAGAGTGTGTATAAGAGTGTAAGTGTGTGCATGAGTGAGTGTGTGTGAATGTGTGTGTACGTGTGAGTGTGCATATGAGAGAGAGCATGTGCAGATGGGTGTGTGTGTGTGAGACTGTGAGTGTGTGCATGTGTGCATGTGAGAGTGTGTACGTTTGAGTGTGCATATGAGAGAGAGCATGTGCAGATGGGTGTGTGAGTGTGTGCATGTGTGAGACTGAGAGTGTGTGTGCATGTGTGGGAGTGTGTGTGCATGTGTGAGAGTGTGAGTGTGCATGTGTGAGTGTGTGCATGTGTGTGCAAGTATGACAGCACTGTAAATGTGTGAGTGTGAGAGTGAGAGCATGTGTGAGAGTGTGCATGGGTGGGTAAGAATGTGAATGTGAGTGCCCGTGTGAGTGTGTGAATGGGAGTGTGGGGGCGTGAGAAGCATGTCCCCGGTGTGGGGACTTGCAGGCACCTGGGATGCAGGGGTGGCCACCGACTGAATGGGAGTGTGGGGGCGTGAGAACGTTGAGTGTGTGTGTGAGAGAGTGTGTAAATTTGTGTGTGAATGTGTACATGTGTGAGAGCACTGTGGGTGGGTTTGTGTGCGTGTGAGAGAGCATACGAGTATATGAGAACATGTGTGAGAGTGTGTGTGAAGGACTGTGTGTGTGCGTGTGTGGGTGGGTGTGAGTGTGAGAGGGACTGCCTGTGGGGTGCGAGAGAACACGTTAGTGGGTGTTGTGCGTGTGTGAGTGTGTACGACTTTGCACGTGCACGTGGGCAGGCGAGCGAGCGTGCGTCTGTGTGCACGTGCGTGTGGGCGAGTGTGAGGGCAGGCACTGGCGACAGCCTCACCTGCAGGTGCACGGCAGGGATCCGGTGCTGGGAATGGACGGGGACCCAGGGGCGGCGCCGCCTGCTTTCCGTGGAGTGTGCCGCCACCTAGGGGACAGCAGCGCCCGGCCCGTGGACGTCACGGGCTCCCGGCTGACATGGAACGTGGGCCTTGGTCTTGGGTTGCTTTTGTGTCTGACTGCGACAAGGAAGGGCGCTGGGGTGCAGGGGCCGGGCAGGTCCTCGGTCCTGGGGATGAGGGGCCGAGAGAAGAGGCGGGACCGCGACCCAGCACGCTCCGCTCAGCCCAGTCGGTGGTCACCCCTGCGTCCCAGGTGCCTGCATGTCCCCACACCGGTCCTCCTTGGAGGTTAATCCGCCCAACAACTAGCAGTCTTCAGGAATTGAGCAAATTTCTTGAGTTTAAGGGAAAGTGATGGTGCTGTTTTGTTTGAAACCGCGGTGTTAGCTGAGACTTGGAAATCCTGACTCCATAAACACACCTGGGAGATTCCCTGGGACTCTCCGAGGAAGAAGCAAACCCGCTAGGAGATCCCTCATGGGACCCCCTCAGGGTCAAGCTCACCCGCTCCGGGACCACGAAGTCACACATTTCTATACACACCACTTCCAAGGAAATGGCGCTGTGTCGCTGTTTGAATGCAACTAATTCTGAAAGCACACTTCTCCCTGCTCCTCAAAGAGCGCTTACAGCATCCATTGTGGTTTGTTATTACTATTTTGTAAAAACAACTTGTTGAGACCTTTTTCTTAGATACTACAGTACGGGTTTGAACAAATCATTAAATTTCTGTGGGGGAAGAGGACGATGCTGATCCATGACAAGACTGCTAAGGCTGAGTCGTTGCGCCTTCTCCAGGCGGCTCCCTGGCGATCATAAAACCCTCCCTTGCTTCTAAGCTTAAGTGATGGGACTGAAGCCCTGCTGGTCTCAGTCTTTCTTCTGTAGAGACAAACAGCTGATCTCAGCCCTGTCCTCCGCAGAGGGTAAGCCCCATCGGACACGCCAAGAAGGCCAAGTCAACCCACACCTCCTCTTCCCAAGCACAATAGAGCTCAGCTCCACGACCCCTCCTGGTAGCTCTCATGTCCCAATCTCTAACCATTCACAAATAGTCAGTGTCCCTCAGCCCCAAGCATTTACCTCTGAAACTCGGGTCGAGTCTTCTGATGTAATTAAACTAGACAAACAAGGCAAAACCACACGTAAGGTGTTTGGGTCCTCTTCTATTGCTTACAACAAAATACACAGAACTGGGACTTTGTAAAGGAAACAAAATTTATTCCTTAGAGTTTTGGAGGCTCGGAAGCCCAAAGTCCAAAGAACACATCTGGTGGCGGTGACAGTGACTCCTCACATTACAAGACGGTGGGAGCAGAGACACTAACCTCCTCATTCACTCTCTTTTTAAAGCCCTCAGAACCACGCCCATGACCACCATTATTAATCCATTCACTGCGGCATGGCCCTACAATCTAATCACTTTATTAGATCCTGTTAAATCACCTTATTAGATCCTTATTAAATCCTATTATAGAAATTTCAATTCGTGCCTTTCAATTTCCATAATAGGATTTCCCACCTTCTCAACAGCCACAGTGGGGATTGAGCCTCAGTGAGGTTGGGGGGGGGGCATCTGATCTACAGCAGAAGGTAAAAGCCCACAAGGTGTTTCAGATTCTTCAAACCAAAGAGGAATTAAGGTGAGAAAGGAGACTCTCGCAGCTCCAGGTCTTCCTTTAGGATGGCCCTGGATGGAAAATAAACCTTGCCATAAAAGGCATTGACAAAACTCAATGCTTTGGACCATGCCCAAGTAAATGGATTAATCCATTGATGGATTAATGGTCATGGGCATGAATAAGATGGCTTTAGAAGAAGGAGTGACGTGTTAGCTCTCTCTCCGCTCCTGCCCTTCTCACCATGTGACACCCAGCAAAACCAGGAGCCTCTCGAGGGGCACACTGCTACATCTATACTCGCAGCCCCACATCCATCACGTGGGGGACTGTCGAATAACGTTGTGTGAATGAATGACTAAAAGAATAATTCATGGTTGGTCTCTGAGAGCATCTTTAAGAGATGTTTGGGGAAAGGACAGGTTTCCTTCCTCAATGTTAGCTGTGTCTTCTAAGCAAGTTCAACTTCCAGCAATTGTGTGCTCCTATGAAGATCTTATATAAACTCTCCTTGGATTGGTTTGTTCAGATCAAGGTGTTTGTTCCATGATCCTTACGTGTGCCAGTCTCATTTATTTTGGTGACTTGACCCTTATTTCACTTCCAGCCCAGTTCATGCTTCCAGGCCTTGGCTGGGCTTGCCTCCTGTCAGCCTCTCTTGACCCTCTGCAGTCTCCGAAGCCCCGCTGGACTTTGCACTTCTTCTTGTGTGACTTGTCCTCCGTTAGGTACTGTCTTGCACCGCCCTCTGGCTGTTTGGTGTGCTTTGTCTGATCTCTCAGCTATTCCATGAATCCCTGAGAGCTGTGCTATGTCTTCTACACATTTTGTCTCTCTTACAACGGTGTTCATTTTGTACTAAGCATTTAGCGACTGTGTGTGAATTGACCGATGTTCTTAGCAGGTTCACCTCTTACAGAAACACATTCTACCTGCTGTGCAAAGAAGTAATTCCAACTTTGTCACATTCCTGCCATTTTCAAAGAAAAACTATCAGTATAGGATGTCATAAGCACAGTCTGCAGGTTGTGGGAGATAACAGCCTCAGTATATTTTGAACTGGTTGGACTGCATGCAGGGCGATGAGTTAAGTGATGGGTGCTATCACGAAACGTTAAAGAACCTGGGATAGCTCAGGTAATTCTCTTCTTAAAAGGACTCCCTGTTCTTGTGGCCATTACCCCATTCCCTATATCACGTGAGGCAGTCAGGGCACTATTCTTCCTTTGTGAACAAGTAAGATGAGGTCCAGACAGGAAAAGTGACTTGCTCAGGTCATAACTGGAAGCTTCTTGGTCCTTTACTCCACAGTAACCTCTATTTGGCCAAAGGGAAGACATTTGATCTGTCTGCAAATTCTTGAAGGAGATCACAGAAAATAACAAGGGGTAGATGTGGTCTGTGCTCTGTGCCACATGACCAGTATCAAAAAGGCACAGGGGGCCGGCCCGGTGGTGCACTGCTATAGTGCGCCGCTTGGGAAGCGCGGCGGCGCTCCCGACAAGGGTTCAGATCCCACATACAGACCGGCCGCTCACTGGCTGAGCGAGGGGCGGGAGCAACACCGAGGGTTGCGATCCCGTGGCCGGTCCCAGTCCAGTACGGGCGCGACACTGAGGGTTGCGATCCGTTGCCCATCATGAAAAAAGACAAAAAGGAAAAAAAAAAAAAAAGGCACAGGAAGGGCCAAGATGGTCAACAGAAGAAGAGCATTCTCACGTCCCCATCTGACAGACGACGAATTAGGCTGCTGCGTACTGAGGGAGCTGCCTGGAATCCTTAATATGTAAGCAGAGGCTAGCTGCGGACCATCCATCAGAAGGCCAGCAGATGTGACGCTGGAAAACCAACTGGATCTGATCAAAACTTTCCAATCTGTGCAAATGGTAGAGTACGCAGAATTGCAGTAAGGTTTATCCTTTGTAGAATGCCATTAGGAATTGAAATATTTCCTTTCGGTATGTAACATATGTAATCTGTACTAGCATAAAATATACTGGCATGTATTTGCCAGCGTATATGTCACACATATGTTTGTGATAAGTAAAGTTGACTGTTTTTTAATTAATGTTTGTTTTCTGTGCAGCTCTTTATTTTGTGATGTATTGGTAGAAAACAGGAACAGAAACTAAAGGTTTAAGAAAAAAATGGAGACTTTTTTAATCAAAACATCCTCTCCATTTCATTTCTCTTTGTGTGTTTTTCCACTATCATTTGACATTTTAGCAGCTGAAAGCAGGTTTCCTTGTGGGGCGTAGCTCAAACGCTCTTGGGCCAGATCCTCTCTTAGGTCTCGTGACCAGCCAAGGAATGTGGGCAGCCTCAGGGGCTGGAGAAGACGGAGAAACGATTTGCCACCAGAGCCACCTGAAGGGGCCGCAGCCCCGCTGTACCCTGCTGGTCACCTGAGCAGACTTGTGTTGGACTTCTAACCTACGGAACCACGAGATAACGCATCGTGGGGCTTTAAGCCACCAAGTCTGTGGTAATTTGTTATAGCTGCAGTAGGAAAGTAATACCGGCATTATCCACGGGAAATGCTTTTTCTTACTAAGATTCTTGGTGGATGAGGGGACTGCAACACAGGGGGGGAAACACAGGGAAAGACAGAACATAATTTTATCAGGATTACCTAAATGTTTTAAATAAAGACAAGATGGCATGCACTGAATTAATTTTTTTTCATCCTTTCCCCCTATTTCTCCCCTGGCTGTTGGAGGCCATCCGTGTGTGTGTGTGTGTGTGTGTGTGTGTGTGTGTGTGTGTGTGTGTGTGTGTGTGTTCATGCCTTCATTTAATCAATATTCTATGTGCACTAAGCTGGAGTCAAAAGAATTTAAAACAAAAGATCAGATCAGCCCTCCTCCAGGAGTGCACAGTGCCATGGCTGAGGAAACGTGATAGGGGGCCAGTGCTGCCTGGCATGGGCTGGTGTTGCCCCAGAGAGGAGCAAAGTGCTGTGGGAATTGAACTGGGGGGAACCCAGCAGCTCAGAGAGGCTGGGGGGTAGGGAGGCCCTTCAGAGGGTGGCGTGTGGACTCAGATTGGCACCCACAGGAAGCAAGGCGCAGAGGCAGGGGACCCAGGGACCACCACGGCAGACCAGGCATGGCTGGGGCTCAGGTGCGAGCAGCTGCTTTCACACCCCTGCCCTTTGGGGAAAGTTCCCATAAGACATCCCACGCTTGTTCCAGTTGAGCTTTAAATATCCCAGGAGGAACAATTCATTAACATCCTCCAGAGTTAATTTCATGTTATAATAGGCATTTCCTTGTATTTTCCATCACCCCAGGACACTCTCCATTATTCCCTAAACAGCTCTGCAAGGGAAGAATTGTACTAAGTTTCCCTTTTGGGGGAATGAGGAGCAGAGGGGCTGGGCAGGAAATGGGAAAATTTAAGGAGAGGAAAAATCTTAGAGGGAAAATGCTTTTTTCTGTGAACATAAGTAAATGGCCATTTTTAATAAGAATCACCCTCATTTAAAAAATATTGTGCTGCAGGGGACAACTCCACCTGGGAAATTTGCACTGCTCAGAAATCTCGGGGCTCCACAAAAGTCACCCTGATATTGCCTGCCTCCACCCCAACTCATGTTGATGAAAGAAGTGGCCTAAATAGAACAAGAGGAAAAACAGCTGTAAAAAGACCATGGTCAGCCCACAGTGAGCAAGAAGAATACACAGAACGGTGTCCTTGCCCTGCCTTCTCCCCATGGGGACGGGAGGGTGGAAGGAAGGGTCTCAGGACGTGTCCAGCACTTGCGATCAGCTGCCATCTCGGTTCCACCTACCTGGACATTAAAGAAAACCGAGGTTCCTCAAACAGCTGAAGATAGATCTACCATACGATCCAGCTATCCCACTACTGGGAATATACCCAAAGGAATGGAAATCATCAAGTCGAAGATATACCTGTTTCCCAATGTTCATTGCAGCACTCTTCACAATAGCCAAGAGCTGGAACCAGCCCAAATGTCCATCATCGGATGAGTGGATACGGAAAATGTGGTATATCTACACAATGGAATACTACTCAGCTATAAAAACGAATGAAATACTGCCATTTGCAACATGGATGGACCTTGAGAGAAT